>NC_085136.1:291583516-291883516 GCF_035046485.1 Aedes albopictus | reverse complement strand
TCAGATACACGTTTTTCGACTGACTGAGAACTGACGTTGAGCAAGACTGCAAGTGGTAGTCGAAATACGCGTACATATCTGATAACCATCAAGATAACCATTTAAAGTATCAGTAGGTCGGCTTCAGAGGGTATTCTTATTACTCTTCAGAGCTTAGAGGGTCAACTGGGGTCTCCAGCTTGCCAAGTGGTTAAGGCTATCCAATCCGGAGATGGCAGGTTCGATTCACGTTCCAGTCGGGAAAATTGTCTCGACTCCCAGGACATATTGTATCATTGTACTTGCTTCACAATATACAAATTCATGCAATGGCAGGGAAAGAAAGCTCCAATTAATAACTGTGAAAGTGTTTAAAGAACACCAAGACCAAGTGGGGGCGTAGAGCCATAAAGAAGAAGCAGAAGAGGGTTCAAAAAGCCGGTTCAAGATCAGCTGCAAGGTTTTCATTTCGAAACTTCATGCTTTTTGGTCCTTTCTAATGAAGCATTCATTAATTGCAGACTCATATAGCTGCATGCATATGCATTTACAAACAGATCACCCAAGATTAAGAGAAGCCGGTCTGACCCGCCTGGCGCGCCAAGAAAGAACGCACATGTTTGCACACTTTTCCGAGCCTTCCTCTCGGTTCTAACCCCTTTCGATCTGATGATTGGTCGAGAAGCGCTTTGTTCGAGTGCAATGGTCTCTATACGCATCCAGAATAAGTACAACATTTTTCTCATTTTGGAACTACGCATCTACGGTCTGGAGCGTGTCTGGGCAAAGAGTAGTTAGACAGTCGAAGCAGTTTATATATATGGTTTTCACCACTCAACCGAGTGTGATGCTCTCTGTTTTTCGGGTATTCAAATCCACCACATGATAAATACCAGCAGGGTGACGGTTGAGCATTCACACCAAAAGAGGACGACCGTGGGCGCGGAATGAATGAAGAGTTGTAATTTGTCTTGTGAACAAGCCGTTGGTTATGATTAATTTGCCAACTTTACATTGTTAAGCTATCATTGCTTTTAGAAAATTGGAATATAAACAGTAAGACTTACTTAGGTATTTTTCTTAAATTTAATTGTTTATTTAAAAGGCTCATGCGCTCAAAAACATAACGGAGCAAATTTGCATAAAAATGATTTCTTGTTTAAATTACAACGCTAACCTTGTGCGTACAATTCGTTCATCCTTCTTTCGTCTTCTTCCATGTACTGCTTCTTCAATTCGACATCCTCGATCCAAGAGTGGAGCGGGAATCGAACCTGCTGTCTCCAGATTGGCGATCCATAGCCTTAACCTCTAGGCTGACTGAAGGGGTGTCTCAGGGGATTGTTTCAAGACATTTCAGGAGTCTTTTTTAGGGGAGAGCAAAAGGAAGTTGCAGGGACATCTCAGGGAGACAAGCAGATTTCAGAGGTGTGTCAAGTAGGTCCCAAGGGGTTTCAGGGGGCCTCCAGGAGATCTCAGGGGCTGTTCAGAGGTCTCAACGGGTTTCAAAGGAGTGTCTGTACTGCCGTTCTACGCCCGATTGTCCCATATTATATGGGATTCCCATATAACATGGGATAATCGGGCGTAGAACGTCAGTGTAGGTCCCAGGGGCGCTTCAGAGAGTTTCCGGAGGCCATCAAGGGAATGCGATGGGGTTTCAAAGGCGTTTGAAGGTATCCAATGTGGCCTCAGGGCACCTCAAGGGGTCTTAGGAGTGTTTCAGAAGAAGGCTTTTTGGGGTATAGCCAAGATTTGCTTTGGGTCACGACACGACTGCGCTCTGATTAGCGAATCGTGTTCGTTCGTTGGGGCAACTGACAACTGATCAAAATGCTCTACACTCACGCAAGTGACGAGAAATAAGGCACGAAACACTCACATACTTGCACAAATGTTCTGTTATAGGAGGTGCGTTGCGAAGGCGATCAGACGTCAAACCCGTTTTGACATCGATTTTGACATTAACAGCGCTTTTTAATTGGGTTTTGTCCTAACCAGTGAACATCCAACCATCGAGACAGCCTATCTAACGAGCCCCCAACGAACAAATCGGCACTGTATCAGGAGATGCCATGAACGTTTCAAGAGGATCACATGGAGTTTCAGGGAGTACCATGAGGTCTCAGGGGCTTTCAGGGGGTTTTCGGAGGCCTCTAAGGGGGTCTTCTTGGTTGGGAGTGTTACCGATCCGAGATGATCGTGATTTGTTTAACGTGAAATGCTGAATCGTTCAATGACAGGTAATACTTCTGTTTAGTGTATAGGTTCCACCTAGCTAGAAGCTATCGCTTTTTAAGAATATATAAAGGTCAGGATTCGCCACCATGAAAGCAACAATAGAAACCATTGCCGAAATGGTGCCGCACCCTCGGTACGAATGAAGATGGAGCCACAGAGAACAGACATCCATTACATTACTTTAAGAGCGCACCACTTCCGAAGTTAGGTCCGACGCATGGATTTGGGTTTTCAGTAGAGCAACTAGTATGCGGGGCACGAGTGCTCTCATAGAAATTGAAAGATCGGCAGTTCCACATACATACCGAACAAGTCCTGTTTCGTCTTTAAGGCCATTAGCATTGTTTTTTGATTCATGTTTGTCTCTTGTTGACTTTCCACTGCAGTTGTTTCTACGGTTGGCTCATAGGGCCGAACACCAATCAATTGTTTCTTAAGTTTTTTTTTTCAGAAATTTTTTATTTATTCCTTCAGAAAACCTTTAAGAGGTTCTTCAAGAAAACTCATTGGATTTCTCATGTTCCAATTCCTTAATCCATAGATTCCTGTGAGAAATCTACCAAAATTTTTCAAGAATCCTTCCTGGGATGCGTTGGGAGAAAAATCGTAGTTTTCCATAGAATTTTCTACAAACTTCTCCTAAAGATTAACTAAGAAATTTATTCAAGAACTCCTTTACAAAACCTTCCTTGAACTCCTTCCGAAATTGCTGATTGTTGTCCTTTAAAAAATCCTTTCAGAAAGTCTTCCACGGGTTCTGTTTGTAAGTTTTTTAAGCACATCTTCCTAATCTCCACATTTTTTTTTAGAATTTCTTCTAGAGGATCCTCCAGGAATTTCACCAAGAATTCTTCAAGTAAAGCTTTCTAGGGTTTGCACTGAAATTTTGCCATATTGTTTTTGCCTCAATTCAATGGATCCCTTTCTAAACTGCTCAATGAATTCCTTCGGATATTTCTGTTTTAGAATTCTTCAAGGGGTTCTACAGGATTTCCTCCATATATTCTTTCATGTGTCTCTGAAGAAATTTCTTTAAGAATTGTGTCAGGTAGATTTTTATGGAATTTTTTTCTGAAATTCCGCATCGGAGTACTTTGAATTTTTTTCTAAGGAATCGTTTATCTCAAGAGATTTCAACAGAAATTCTTTTTATGTTTTTTTTTTAAATATTTTTTCCAGAGATTCCTTCAACAAGTCGAATAAAAGAAAAAAATGGATCCGATGATTTTTTTAGAAATCTCTCAAAAGATTTTTCTGGGAATTCTGTTTTAGAATCTAGAAGGGTTTCTTTCAGAAAATTTTCAGAAATTCTTCAGGGGGTTCTTAGTTTAATTTCTACAGGATTTCCTCCATACATTCTTTCATGTATCTCTGAAGAAATTTCTTTAAGAATTATTTTAGGTAGATTTCTATGGATTTTTTTTCTGAAATTCCGCATCGGAGTACTTTGGATTTTTTTTCTAAGGAATCGTTTATCTCCAGAGATTTCTACAGAAATTCTTTTTAAGTTTTTTTTTTAATATTTATGTTTTCCAGAGATTCCTTCCAAAAGTCGAATAAAAGAAAAAAAATGTATCCGAAGATTTTTTTAGGAATCTCCCAAAAAAATTTTCTAGGGATCTTACCAGATACTTATTGAGACATTTCTCCAGAAGAGCCTTTAGAAACACGTCCTCATAATTCAGGAATATTTCCGGAAATTCCTGCAATGGATCTAATACAGAATATCTCGAGGTATTTACCCAAAAAATCCTCAATAAATGTTTACAGAAATTCCACCAATGGTTTCTGAGGAGATTCTTTCGGTATTAATCAAAGAAGTTCTTCAAAAATTTAAACTTGCACCTGCAAGAATTTTCCTTGGACTTTTTCAGATATTTCTCTAGAAATAAATTCAAGAGCTCTTCCTGAGACTTCCACTTGCATTCTAACGGAGACTTCTTCATGAAACCCTTCACGGATTTTTCTGTTGTTCCTGTTCAGATTCCTTTTGAAATTCTTGTTCAGATTCCAGCAATTCTCTTAAAAATATTCCAATTTCTTCAAAAATTCTTTCATGAAGTTATCCAGAAATATTTCCGAGGATTTTTTAAGAAATACCTCAATAGACTTATTAAGGGATCTAACCAGATAGTTATTGGACCGTTTCTCCAGAAATTCCTTCGGAAATAGGTTGACAGGAATCGGGAATAATTCCGGAAGTTCTACAAAGAAGTATAAAAAAGGATTTTCCCTAAAAATTCTTCAATAAACGTTTCTTTCCAATTCCAATTTTTTCCTGGAACTTTTTCAGATATTTCTCTAGATATTCATTCAAGAGTTCTTTCTGAGACTTCCACTGGGATTTTACTGGAGATTTCTTCGTCAATCCCTTCACGAATTTTTCAGTTATTCCTGTTTGGATACGTTTTGAAATTCCCGTTCAAGTTACTTCTGAAATTCCTTCAGTTTTTTTTTTCAAAAATATCTCAGTGAAATTATACAGAATTTTGGGGATTTTTCCAGGAATTTCTTCAAAAACTCTTCCAGGAAGTTTTTCAGAAATTTCTACAGAGAAGCCTTAGGAAACCCTTCTTAGGGTTTCTGCAAGAAAGCTTTGAGTAATCCCTTCAGGGATTCCTGTGGAAATTCCTGCAAGAATTTTTAGAAATTGCTCCAGCGGATCCGTTAGAAATATATCCTAGAATTCCTTCGCAGATTCCTTCAGAAAAAAACTACAGAAATTCTTCCAGGGATGCTTCAGAAGTTTTTTTTAGAAATTGCACAACAAATTCAATTCTCTCAGTATTCTTGAAAGTATTTCTGAATGAATTTTAAAGAAACCCATGGAAAATTGATTGAAGGAATTCCTCAAAAACCTTCTGAAGATTGCCAGAAGAAATTCTTAAAAACAATATTTGTTCGATTTTTGGACAAAAAATCCTAAAGCAATTTCTGATGTTATCTCTGACAAATTTCTGGGCGAATGCCTGTAAGATTACTTGAAGGAACTCCTCAACATGCCTTCTCAATTCTCAAAGAAAAAACATGACAAACTTTTGGAGGAACTCTGAAAGAAATACCAAGGGAAAAATGCCTTAAAATTTTTTGGAGGGATTGTTCCAGAAAGTCAGCATGAAATTGCAGACGAATATACTGGTGAAGTTCTTGAAGAAATTCTTCAATATATTTCTGAGGGATCCCTTTAGAATGTTTGGAAAATCTTCTGTGATCTTCTCTGGAGGAATACTTAGAAGAATTTCTTATACAAATTCTGAAGGCATTAGTGTACAAAAATTCTTGAGGAACTATTTATACAAATTTCTAAAAAGAACCTGAAGAATTAGACAATCCTGAAAGACTTTTCTAGAGAACCATCGAATAAATTTTTGAATAAAATTGTTATTCTAATAATCTCTCTAGGAATTCATAGGAGAATTTCTTCAAAAATCTTAAAAAACGACAATCTATAGATTCTGGAGAAATTTTTGCAAGACTCCCTGCAAGAATCCTTCGAGAGTTCTTAGAAACATTTCTAAATTTCTAAAGATAAACCTAAAGGAAAATCCTAGAAGAATATCTGAAAAAAATTCTGGAAGAATCTTAGAATGTTTGTGAAAAAATTCTGCTGGTATTGCTTTTTTCGAAGAAATCTTAGGATGAATTTCTGGATTATTCCCTGAAGAAATTCCTAAAAGAATTTCGTGAGAAATTTCTTAAAGCATTCCTGGAGAAATTCCAAATAAAAAACTATGTTGGAAATTTTAATCATATTCCTGAAGGAATTCCTTCATGGATGTTTGAAGATAAAATTGCAATCTACAGACCTGGAGGACAGAATCTTGCCGAAATCATTCTAGGAAATCCTGCGAGAATCTTCTTTCTTTGAAAGTTCAGGAAAAAATGAGAAATCCTGCGAGAATCTTCTTTCTCTGTCTTTGCTTTGCCTTTGTTATGCACTGTTTTTTCTCTGGTTGCTTTGCTTGCTTTGCTTGCTTTGCTTTCTTTGCTTGCTTTGCTTGCTTTGCTTGCTTTGCTTGGAAAAGGCAAAGGCAAAGGCAAAGGCAAAGGCAAAGGCAAAGGCAAAGGCAAAGGCAAAGGCAAAGGCAAAGGCAAAGGCAAAGGCAAAGGCAAAGGCAAAGGCAAAGGCAAAGGCAAAGGCAAAGGCAAAGGCAAAGGCAAAGGCAAAGGCAAAGGCAAAGGCAAAGGCAAAGGCAAAGGCAAAGGCAAAGGCAAAGGCAAAGGCAAAGGCAAAGGCAAAGGCAAAGGCAAAGGCAAAGGCAAAGGCAAAGGCAAAGGCAAAGGCAAAGGCAAAGGCAAAGGCAAAGGCAAAGGCAAAGGCAAAGGCAAAGGCAAAGGCAAAGGCAAAGGCAAAGGCAAAGGCAAAGGCAAAGGCAAAGGCAAAGGCAAAGGCAAAGGCAAAGGCAAAGGCAAAGGCAAAGGCAAAGGCAAAGGCAAAGGCAAAGGCAAAGGCAAAGGCAAAGGCAAAGGCAAAGGCAAAGGCAAAGGCAAAGGCAAAGGCAAAGGCAAAGGCAAAGGCAAAGGCAAAGGCAAAGGCAAAGGCAAAGGCAAAGGCAAAGGCAAAGGCAAAGGCAAAGGCAAAGGCAAAGGCAAAGGCAAAGGCAAAGGCAAAGGCAAAGGCAAAGGCAAAGGCAAAGGCAAAGGCAAAGGCAAAGGCAAAGGCAAAGGCAAAGGCAAAGGCAAAGGCAAAGGCAAAGGCAAAGGCAAAGGCAAAGGCAAAGGCAAATGCAAAGGCAAAGGCAAAGGCAAAGGCAAAGGCAAAGGCAAATGCAAAGGCAAAGGCAAAGGCAAAGGCAAAGGCAAAGGCAAAGGCAAAGGCAAAGGCAAAGGCAAAGGCAAAGGCAAAGGCAAAGGCAAAGGCAAAGGCAAAAGCAAAGGCAAAAGCAAAGGCAAAGGCAAAGGCAAAGCAATAATATCATTTAATAAAGTCGGTTTGGAAGGCCTTGGCTCCAGTAATAGAATGCTTATTTCAAAGAACATAAATGAACAAATTTGTTCCATACTGTTCTGAGTTGTGGTTCACTTATAGTCGATTAACTTATTTCATGTACGACCCAGAAAATAAAAGCAAAAATGTTTGCTTTCCGACTCGATGCACTTTTCCAACAATTTCCCAAGACATATTTAGGTTTCCAGGCCATTGGGTTCATTTGCACAATCCATTATGAGAGCTGTGCCACCCCCACGCATATGCGTACCCCATCCAGCGAGCGTCACCGGATCCAGCTGTTTCCATCGACAGGCAAGCAAGAGTTCCAACAAATCATCCGCCAGTCGCCTTCGCCGTAATAATAGGGGTTCAATCGATACAGACAGACTACAATAAGTAAAAAAGCGAGTGCGCCTAGATTCGATTATTTCCACATCACCGAGATATGCCATCTCGATTCGCGTCTTCTCCTAACAACCATCAGAGTTACATGCTTCACTTACACAGCATATATGTAGCATATCCAACAATGTGGGCACATCGTCGGGTTCGGGCGGAAAACGTCTCTTTGTGTGCCATGCTTAATCGGTTGAGAACATGCATTTATCGTCGGTTTGAACGAAATTAAACAAAGAACGGAAGGATTTTTCGATCTCGAGAGATAAAACCCAACTTTTGGGAGCCGGAATTGCTTTGATGAGCGCTTGAATTGCTCCAATAAATGACAACAGATGGGGAAACTTTTGTTGCACAACCAGGCGTCGGTACAGCACACATCTACGTCACGAGGCAATGCAAACGCGGAGTGGGTGTTCCATCAGCTTTCCAGAGCTTTTCAATTTGCATTGTCATCGCTTGCCAGTCCCAGAGGGATCTTTCGCGCGGTGGGTGAGAGAAATTGATGACCGGCGACACGTTCCCAGCGATTCCTATAAACTGAACTGACTGGGAACGGGGCAATGGCAACGACGACGACGACATCTCGACATCGACGATGAGCGACGATTATTTGTTTACATTACACTTTAAATAGCAAATACCTAGTTGTTACAGCACTTCGGAGGGATTGCAATTTTGCAGTGCACGTCTTGCCCTTGTCATCGCCGAGACACGAACAAGGAATTTCGAACGAGTGAAGCGCAAATATAGCACGCGGACCGCGCGGAGACCACCGTGTGTCTCGTGTTGCTCTCTTCGTGGTCCATGGTAGGAAATTTAGAATCGCTTAGAAAGAGCTTTTTTTCTTTCTTTCAAGAGGACGGCGTGGGCGCGGGGGTGTTTGCCATCATAGAAAATCCATGAAATGTGTGGATAAACATGATCCGCGATGCACATCAAACGATGCATGTCGCCAGACTATAATGTGGCTGGCGACAACTGGAGGTTTGGTTGGTGGAGCGCGATATGCGGATTGGCTTGGCTACTGTGTGTGCTATTTTCGCCATGATGCATATCGATACATCGAGGTTAGAAACGAGCTGACGAGAAACAATCACGTTTCAATCGTTTCCGTTGTGCTGAGATGCACAATGCACATGCATGAATGGTAAATATTGCTAGGAATCTAGGATTACGTTTTGCTGCAGAGAGAAAAACGCTTTGGATAGCACTTTATGTTGTGGCAAAACACGATAAATTGAAATAGAATTAATAACGGTTAATCGAGATATTGAACAGCAGTTTTTAAAGTTCAACACTTTGTCTTGATGGTCGACGAGATTTGCGAAATTATAAGGTGAAGATATCACGATGCCACATTTCAAATCCTTGTCATCACCAAACAATTGAATTCAGTTTTTCCGTTCTAAATTAAAGTTTTCGCATCGTAAATGTATTCACTGTATAGCTCATAAGGAAAAGGAAGTTTATCTAATAGGGAATAGGGGTTTTTATCTAATTCTCGTCTAACTAAGGGCCGACTAATAATGATCGAATTTATTCTTGCAGCTCGCCTAACGCTTCATGGCCAATTTGGTATTAATTACTAATTTATGAATCATCTTCCATATCAAGTTAAAAATATTTTCAAGGGACTAAAATAATAATTGTTACTCGAATTCTGTTTCCGTCTAGTCCACGTATATTTCGGGCACAACCAGAATTCAATTCCGGATTTAGAATAACAACCAAAATACATATATTTCAATTAATATTTTTGCCAATCAGATCACAATAGATCACCAGATCACAACAGCAGACGGAATCTCAAATCGACCATGTTCTCATTGACGGACGGCACTTCTCCGGCATTATCGACGTCCAGGACCTATCGTAGCGGCAACATCGACCCCGACCACTATCTGGTGATGGTCAAACTGCGCCCCTCTCTGTCATCAACAATGTACGGTACCGGCGATCGTCACGGCACAACCTAGAGCGACTGAAACAACCGGATGTTGCCTCAGCATACGCGCAGAATCTCGAGGCCGCGTTGCCAGACGAGGGCGAGCTCGATGAGGTCCCTCTAGAGGACTGCTGGAGTACAGTGAAAGCAGCCATCAACGACGCAGCCAAGTGCACCATCGGGTACGTGGAACGGAATCGACGGAACGAATAGTTCGACGAAGAGTGCAGAACGGCTTTGGAGGAGAAGAACGCAGCGAGGACGGTAATGCTGCAGCAAGGGACCTGACAGAACGTAGAACGTTATAGACAGAAGCGGAAACAGCAGACCCGCCTCTTTCGGGAGAAAAAGCGCCACCAGGAAGAAGCGAAGTGTGATCAAATGGAACTGCTGTGCCGTTCCCAAGAAACACGGAAGTTCTATCAGAAGCTCAACACATCCCGCAATGGACTACCCGCTTGGCGCACACCCACAGTTGATCAGCAGGAGTAAATCCATTTTATTTTGTATGGTGAAAAGCATCTATACTTGAATTACTTGAAATAGAAAGCTTTTACTGAAAAAATATTTGGTAGGCTTAATAGTAGTTACCATTGTGCACAACCACTACCAAATATTTTTCCACTTCGATAAATTTGCCTTTAGATGCTATTCGCCATACAATATTTGCGGAGAGTAAGAAAACAGCCGATGTAGTTAATTCATTGCTTCGTGCCACGAGACGAAATATGCAGGGAGAAAGACGGAGGCCTCTTGACAGACGGACGTGAGGTGATCGAGTGTGGAATCAGCACTTCAATCAGCACCTGAATGGCGTGGAGAACGTAGGCACGGGTGACCACGGCAATGGAGGAAACGACCACGCCAGTGCAGCGGAGGACGGAAATGAACCAACTCCCACGCTGAGGGAAGTTAAGGATGCCATTCACCAGCTCAAAACCAACAAAGCAGCTGGTAAGGATGGTATCGCAGCTGAACTCATCAAGATGGGGCCAGAAAAGTTGGCCAAGGGAGGGGTAATCTGCCCCATTCACAAGAAAGGCGACCATTTGGAATGTGAGAACTTCAGGGTGATCGATCACTATTTTTGAATGCCGCCTACAAAGTGCTATCCCAGATCATCTTCCGTCGTCTGGCACCTAAAACGAATGAGTTCGTGGGAAGTTATCAAGCCGGCTTCATCGACGGCTGGTCGACAATGGACCAGATCTTCACCGTACGGCAAATTTTCCAGAAATGCCGTGAATACCAGGTCCCAACGCATCACCTGTTCATCGACTTCAAGGCGGCATACGACAGTATCGACCGCACAGAGCTATGGAGAATCATGGACGAAATCGGATTTCCTGGGAGGCTGATTAAAGTAACGATGGACGGTGTGCAAAATTGCGTAAGGGTTTCGAGTGAACATTCCAGTTCACTGGATGAACCACGAGCTCGCTGCACTTTACGGCGAACCCAGCATCCAGAAGGTGGCCGAAACCGGAAGCATACAGTGGGCAGGGCATGTTGCAAGAATGCCGGACAACAACCCTGCAAAGCTGGTATTTGCTACTGATCCGGTAGGCACAAGAAGGCGTGGAGCGCAAAGAGCACGATAGGCGGACCAGGCGTGGGTGGAGCGTGACCTGGCGAGCATTGGGCGTGACCAAGGATGAAGAGCGGCAACCACAAACCGAGTATTGTGGCGTAGTATTGTTGATTATGTCTTGTCTCATGCGATGTTGAACAAAATATCGGTGTATCACAATACGCCATCACAGTGCAACGAAGAATTCATTCTCTGTGGTTGTGAAATACGATGTTTCGTGTGGAGAAAATCCATGAACACTTATACTTGCATCCTCCCTAGAAGAACTTGTTGTTTACATTTTACCGTTTAAAGTGATTTAGGTGCTTGATTAATTGAAGAGCTTTTGCTGCATCAGGCAGCAGTGATATCCAACTTTGAAATAATACAGAGCTATTGTAGGCAGGGCGCAAAATTTTCGAGCAGACGAGTTGAAGTTCACCGTGCGGCAATTTTCATTCACTTGTCTGCATATTCATATTCAGCTGCTCGATACTCGTTTGTCAACTGAATGAAAGTCAATGAATATTTGTAAACATTTTACAAAGTGTTAAATTGCTGATAAAATATTAACGTTTCGATTACATTTAACGGTGCTTTACACAGATCTTTTCCCATTTGATTGTTGTGGAGTGTTTTTGGAAGGAATCGTAGCCATAAACGTAGGTAATTATGAAGATGTTTCTCGATCGGCTTCATATTCAATGACTACGAATCGACTGACTGTGTGAAAATGAATTTGTTTGTTTTCAGTGCAGAATCATTTAAATTCGTGCTGTTTTCAGTCAATGACTATGAAAATTTTGCACCCTGATTGTAGGGTGTGAATTGGAGGTTGATTCAACAAATGAATCTGGTGAGGGGGCGTCCATAAATGACGTAGCTGTTTTGGGCGATTTTTAATACCCCCTCCCCCCTCGTAGCATTTCATAACACATTCGGATACCCCCACATCCTATAAATGACGTAGCTTGTTAAACACCCCCCCCCCCAACAAAATTTTTATTTAAAAAACGCAAAGAAAATCGAAACTTTGTTCTGATAAATATCAATTTTAACGTGTATGTTTAACGAATACTTATTATGAAAAATGAAACAACAATATAAAGAAAACATTGCCGACTTCCAGTTTCAGATCGCCGACATCAATACCATAGGTGCAACCAGTTCAGATTATCACCAAAGCTAATGACTCAATAAACCGCCCATCGTTCTGCTTGATGCCGAAGAACAGGAAGTTGAAGCTCCCAATATAGTTAATCTGTATTGCAATCTGTAAACTGTAATCTGTTAAGAATATCAAATTGGTTTCATTTGAATAAAATACATCATCACATTTGAACTCCTGCAGGGTTTCTTCTAAAATTCTTTCAGCATTTCATTCTAGAATTCCTCAAGGAGCTTCTTTTAGGATTCCCATTCTTGAGAATCCATTCCTTTTTAATTTCTCCAACACTTCCTTCAGAGATCCCTCCAAGAATTCATTCTGGAGTTTCTTCTTACTTTCCACCAAAAGATCCTTCTGATATTTCTCCGGGAGTTTTATTTTCATAGGTTTTTATTTTTAAGTTTAGCCATGGTTTCCTTCACGATTTCTTTTAAGGTTTTCTTCTCCTCTCTTTCTGTTCAGGAATTTTACCCGGAATTTCTTTTGAGATTCAATCAGCACTTCTTTCTGGGTTTTCTAAAGAAGGTTCTTCCTGGATTCCTCCAGGAGTTACTTCTGGGTTTTTTCAAGAATTCCTGCCGGAATTCAATCAGATATTCATACCGAAATTTTTGTAAGAATTTTTTCCGACATTCTTTCAAAGCTACTCCAGGAGTTGCTTCTGGGATTCCTCCAGGAATTCTTTTTCGGATTCCTTCAGGAATTTCTTCCTGGATTCTTCTGGGTGTTTCTTGTGGGATTCCTCGAAAACTTTCTTCTAGGATTCATCCAGGATTTTTTCCGGTATCCTTCCATTTACTCCTTCCAGTATTCCTCCAGGATCTCCTAAAATTTCGCGAGGAATCCCTTCATGGATTTCTCCCATAGTTCCTTCTGGAATTCCTCCTGATTTTTCTTTCTTCATTAGGAGTTCTATCTGGATATCTTCCGGGATTCCTAAAAAAATCAGGATTCCTTAAGAAATTCCTTCCGGGATTCCATCAAAAATTTCTTCCATGTTTTCTACAGAAATTGAACCAGGAGCTCCTTCTGAGACTCTACAAATAGCTCCTTCTGAGATTCTTCCAGGAGTTTATTCAAGATTTCTCCAATAGTTCCATCTGGAATTGCTCCAGGAACTCCTCACGAGATTTCTTTAGGAATTTGTCTATTATTTCTTCTCAAGATTCCTCCAAGAGTTCCTTCTGAAATTCTTCTGGAAGTTCCTTCAGGGATTCCCCCAAATCCATTTGGAATGTTTTCAGAAGTCTTTTTTCTGGGATTCCCAGTGAGAGTTCATGTGGAAATGTTATCCTTCTCCTGTTGGGGAAACCTATAAAGAACACCATGAGAAATTCCTTACAAAGCTGCTAGAGGAACTACTAAAGAAATTGTTGTAGAATTTCTTCGAGAAAGTCCTGTAGAAACTATGTGAGGAACTTCTCGAATAATGCCATAATGCCAAAAACTTATTTTTTTCTTTTGCAGCCTTAGTGGTGTGCAGTGCCTTATAGCAAGCAACAAACTATTGATCGTGCGAGAAGCATTTGAGCGATACTGAAATTTTTCTGCGTACACAATACATTATTCATTAACCTTCACGTACCCGACCCCCGACAACTCGTTTTGAAAATGCTGGCATTTCGTCAATTTTCATCCGATTTTTTTGAAGTTGCCCTTAATCGATCATAAATTGGTGCTAGTTTATTACACTCATGTGGTCATGTAATATCCGGAACCATTCCGGAGATATTCCGGATTGTACTGGGGTCAGGGGGTGGGGGAAGTGTCTGTTTTGCCAAATGGCTAAAAGTGATGATTTCTTGTGTTATTGTGATTGAGAGGCCCCCGCGGAACCTGTTTCAGGTATTCCGGAGCGGCCACATCAGTAACAAAATACTTCAGTCAACTTTTTATGTACCATTCTCTTGAAGTCATGAAGTTTGATACGTCGCACGGCATGTTTTGATTGCAAACCTGATATGTCTCCGATGTCATCCCCGTGGAACTTATGCTAGATGTTTCGGTGTGGCCATATTATTTGATACAGACTCAGGGTATCGTTTCTGAATCAGTCATTCGAAATCATGAAGTTTGATATGTCACACGACATGGTTTGGATGAAAACCAGAAGTGTCCCCAATGAGGCCCCCGTGGAATCAGTCACGGTGATCCAGATGGGTCAACTTATTCAAATCTGGTTATCGCAGTTGTGTTTTATTGTTCGAAATGAAAATTCCGCTGAAAATCGATTGTTCAAACAAAATAACACACGAAATAATCATTTTTAGCCATTTCGGCACCCTCCCTGACCCCAGTACAATCCGGAATATCTCCGAAATGTTTCCGGATATTACATGGCCACTTGGGTGTTATAAACTTGCACCAATTTAAGATCGACTGAGGTTGACTTCAAAAAAAATTGAATGAAAATTAACGAAATGCCAGCATTTTGAAAATGAGATGTTGGGGGTCGGGTACGTGAAGGTTAAGCAGGATTTCAAACCATTTTATCAGATACAGTATGCGGCATGAAAAAATGCGAAAGTGTTTTTCAACTTCAAACCTCGTTTTCGTCCATTTGACATTAACCAATGTATGTTTCAACGTTCCATGATCTATAATAGGCTAGTTTTCTGAAAAGTTCATTAAATTTTTTCCCATTTTGGTCACTAACTTTTACAGGACGGTGCCTGAAGCTGAAGACAATCAGAATTTTCAAACCGTAGAAAAGTACACAGGTCGCTAAGTTTCGTATCTGATAAAACAAAATTTTTAATTTTCTCTAAAATATCATCAAATATATGTACTTATTTCATCTAGTATGTAAAATAACTTGGCTTTGGATCAGTGTGGCCTGGGGCCTGTAGCATAATGAAAATTTTACTAATAATATTAGTCTTGTAGCTTGTAATTTATAATTTTCTGTTGCATAAAAATACTACAAGTACAAGTTACAAGTACAATACTACAAGTCGGTTGGACTAATATTATTAGTAGAATTTACAAGTGTATGTTGCATAAACAAACTACAAGTATAAAATATTAGCAATGACTTGTACTTTTGATTACAAGTCTCAAAGGTCTTGTAAAATAATTTACAAGATAGATTTTAAGTATTGCAGAAGTCATATTTAGTTTTGAATATATCGATTTACCATTTTGATGAACTCAAAAGATATTATTTATCTAACATGTCAACCTTAATTCCAGTTTTCGACGATTAAACTTGGCAGTAGGCAGTAGTATTAGAAACTCATTGAAGAGAAAATTGCGTTGATGTACACTTTGTATCCAAAATATAATTTCTGCTGAGTCTCTCAAGTTCTCCAAAGTTTCTACAATACCCATCTTTGATTGGAGGTTCTTGGTAAAGTTATATATTATGGTCACTGCATAAGCACAGGTAAAGTTGCAGATGCGAAATAAATTTGAATCAATAGGAAGCAATCAGTGAAGTACTAGATTGAAAGTAGTGAGCTGGATTTTTGTATGGTGAGATGATCAGTTCTCCATTTCTGTAATGAAATGGTCCAAACAGCGTGGGTTATATGATTTCTTGACTAACTTGATGCTATTTGAGCAAAAGTTTGGGTAACTGTGATGTTGTATTATTTATTTCTTGCAATTTCAACAACACAGTTACCCAAAGTTTTGCTCAAACAGCATCAAATTAGTCAAGAAATCATATAACCCACGCTGTTTGGACCATTTCATTACAGAAATGGAGAACTGATCATCTCACCATACAAAAATCCAGCTCACTACTTTCAATCTAGTACTTCACTGATTGCTTCCTATTGCTTGTATTGCGCATTATTAAGCTAATCAAGAGCTACAATATACATACACTAACTCGAATCGAGTTGCGACACATAAAAGTAGGTAAAAGCTCAATTTTTGCATCCCAGATCACTTAGGATTTTAACAAGAAGCATAATACATGTTGCTAAATCTTTATACATTGTTTTTCAACCAGTACTATTAAATCTTTAAGACATTTTACTATAAAATCTAGGTACTTGCAGTGCCATACTTTGTAAAAAAATATTTCGTCAGAGCGGCCGAAAATTATCCAAACAGCACATGCTTTTCTTCACCTATCGTATAAAGAATGCAAAACTTCGAAATAAATGAATTTATTTCCGGATGTTACGCGGAAAATGCAGAATATAAACAAACATCAACTGTCATTTCAAATTAATAGTGAACTGTCGGATGAATTTTGACAGGTAAATGAACCAAAACAACTTGTATTTTCATGGTCACTAATATTACAAGTGCTAATAATATTAGTGGAAAATTGAGCCTTTATGCAACACAAATTATTAGCACTTGTAATATTAGTACTTGTAACTTGTAACTTGTAGCTAATATTATTAGCATGATTATGCTACAGGGCCCTGGTTGTTCATCGAATTTAAGCTAATTATGTTACTGTTATAGTCATTTGTTTAAAGACCATTGGGCGCGCAGTTTATTGATACCCGCTTATTAGGCTTACATTCTCACATGTTAAACATCAAATATGTACATCTTTATTTTTCAGTGCTAGAAAATAGACATTAGCCTGTGCAGGCTTCGATGCTGTCTTGCTCTCTCCCACAGGAAATTTGATGTTTGCTGAGGTCCCCGTTTTCAAAAATTACGAAGGAGTGAGGAAGATAGCACAAACTGGTGCACAGGCTAACTGACTGATACACTGTCATGAAAAAATAGTCATATATATCCCATATTTAGCGTGTAATATTGCCTTGAAGTTTTCGCATTTTTTCCTGCCGCACCCTGTACAGTTGTTGCGTCCGATAGCTGCATGTATTATGAAAAGAAGCCGGTTATTTATATCCACTATTTGTTATTTACGTTAATGTGAATGGAAAGAGAAATCATGCAATATATTTTTTCTTCGATTAACTAATACTTAATGCAAGTAAAAATTTTATTAATTACGAAATACTTTTTTTGCAATTTCTCATCGTAATAGGCTGTTTTACCTCACGCAAATCTGACAGGAAAAGGCCTACTTTCCCACACCAAATTAATAGTGCTGTAATGGTTCATTACAGCACTGATTTGCGTTGCGTAATGAACCATTACAGCACTGTTTTCTGTTTTGGTCAACTTCTTGATGCTTTCTGGACGCAGTTTTGAAAAATTGTGACAACTGCACAGTATAACCTGTTATGTTCAGATTTTCTTAAACATGGCTATGAACATCAGTGTGCAGTTTGATCAAAAAGTTTTGTTAAAAACTATCCTCAAGGGTAGTTTATGAAATTGCAAAAAAAGTTGTACGCAACTCGGTGCAGAACTCGATTTTTCCAGCACTCGTCGTAATTATTCAACTCGGCAAGCCTCGTTGGATAAATGTACGACTCGTGCTGTAAAAATCGTCATTCTGCACCTTGTTGCGTAAACTACTATTTCAATAGGCTTAGTAGAAAGCTACGTAGCATATCATACACCCCTACCCCCCTATCGTCACAAAATCACAAACACCCCCCTCCCCACAAAAAGCTACGTCATTTATGGACGACCCCTGAAGTGAATATTGAACGGTGATGAAGAACAACTCGGCTAGCTGCTGCATTGGTATTGGTGCGTTGTAAATACGCAAAACGAGAAAAAACGTGAAGTCGCAAGTGGAGTGAAATTGAAATGTGATATTTCTCATTATTATTTGATTTCCAGTACTAAAGAGGTTGGTTATCGATAGTCTACATCTTTTTCTTCCATCTAATGAGGCATTAGCAAAGGTAAGTCAAAATATATGTAATAAATAGCCATTTTCCTTTTGATGAGACGGGAATAAGCTAATACGACAAAGTAAATTTTTACCCTACAAGAAGACTCCAGAAGACCTGTGAAAACTCCTCCTTTCGTTCGAACTACGCACACGTCCATCTACGTCGGTGTACATTTCTTCGACTACAGTGTATCAAACAATTGTCCGTACAGGAAGTTTTTGTTCAAAATAATTTTTCATTCAAATATTCATAACTTTTTTATACGTCAATCAAAAACGCTGAAATTTTGACCAATCATGATCATATATTAAAGCGAATGAGTTTTCTGAAAGTTATTGAACTTTTAGAAAAACTTATAAGATTTTTGAACACATTTTTAAAACATTATACAGTAAAACCTCCATGAGTCGATATTGAAGGGACCATCGACTCAAGGAAATATCGAGTAGTGGAACAAAATCCTTTGCGAAGCTTTTTGGGGGGACCATCATAGTAACCCAGAAATTATTTTTCAGTATGGAAAAATTTACCTGCCTGAGTCGATATCGAGTCAAGGAACATCGACTCATGGAGGTTCGACTGTATCTCAGTATGTACTCAATGAAACTTTTCCATTTTTTTTTGTGATACAGCTGATACCTGAGGCTTCCAAATGCAGCTACTTTTGAGGTTTTATATTCGCTACAAAAAGTATGAAAAATGTGCTTATGTAGTTGACGATTTTTAAAAATTTACCATATTTTGCACATATAATCTGCCAAACGTTTTCCACCAATAAAAGTGCATTAACTGAACGAAAAGTTCACAGGACCTACTCTTCATATGTGGTTTAGTAGGTCCTGTATAAAAATATTACAAAGAGAGTTTCACGAAGTTGAAAACACTTGGCGCTTTTATTGATCAAAATATGATGAATTTCAAAATGACACTCTGAACATATACTGGTTTTACATATTTTTGAAGTGAATATAAAACCTAACACGAAGCTGCATACACAAGCCTTAGGTATAAGCTGTATCACAAAAAAATCATCGAGTACATATAGAGATATAATGTTTTCAAAATGTGTTCAAAAATCTTATAAGTTTTATCAAAAGTTCTATAACTTTCAGAAAACTTGCTCGTTCTCGCTCAAAATTTTACCAATGGAGCTTTAATATGGTTCATGATTGATCAAAATTTGAGCGTATTTTATTGACGTATGTAAGTTATGATCATTTGAATGAAAAATTATTTTGACCAAAAAATTGCTGTACGGACAATTGTATGATACACTGGTCCCGAACCCTTGCAGCACCATGATGAAGACTAGATCATCCACATCTACGTTCCACTTGCTTTGTTGATTCAATGTCGATAAATACACATAAATAGGTGCTGTATTCTAGAATTCATTCGCCAACATTAAGAACCGCTTATAGCAGCTCCTTCGTTCCTCTGTCAAAAACGTCAAAGATATCACTGCGTAGAATGGCTGGTGTTGACCTAACGGAGTAAACGTATCTAATTCGGCATCCTCTGTTCCAGAACATGTCAACGTTTTGGACAAGGTCTTGACCAAAATTTCATCCGTCATTCTTCGTCCATCACTGCAAGCCGCCTATGATTCCTTAACGAACCGCATGGTCCGCTCTCATACTCCGCTCATGTAATGAGCAGACGGTGAGTTGAAGATTCACTTCGTTTTTGAACAAGTAAACGCTTGAGTAAACGTGTTAGCACAATTAAGATACAGACGGCTTCCGTCTATACGGTCTTATCTATATAATGTATACTGTTAAGTACAAAAAAGATCTTCGGTTCCGCAAAGCGTTATACGCGATAAAGCCCCAAATAAATGAACTAGGTTAAAAAGTATACGGTCTTATCAAAAGGATTCCTATTACACGGCAGACCGTCTTGTAGGAATCCCTGACCTTATGGGATGTGCTCCTTCACCTTTCGATGTGCTGGTTCCACATTTCGATCATTTCACTTTTGTCCGTCAGGAGGCTCCTGTCCTTATCCCTGCAGATTCCGGCTTGCAGCACAAAGCCTTTGCGGGAAAAGTTGAGCTTCTTTTAGAACTTTCGAGTTTTATGTGAACGGCATAGCAGTTCCTCCTCCTGCTTCTGTCTGTATCGCTCCACATTCTGTCGGGTTTCATGCTGCAGAATTACCGCCCGCGCTGCGTCCTTCTTCTCCAAAACCGCTTTGCACTCCTCGTCGAATCAATTGTTTCGTCGACTTTGTTCAAGCTAGATCGTATCGGGGCGGTCGTCGGTACTGTACATTGTTAATAACGGACAGATTTGGGCGCAGTTTGACCATCGCCAGGTAGTGATCACAGTCGATATTTACGCCGCGATAGGTCATGACGTCGATAATATCGAGGAAGTGCCGTCCATCATTCAGAACGTGGTCGATTTGCGATTTCGTTTGCTGTGGTGATCTCCAACTGTGCTGGAAAAAGGTGCTACGAATGGCCATGTACTTGGAGGCGGCGAAATCGATGAGGCGTAGGCCATTTTCGTTCGTCAGCTGGTGAGCGTTGGACTTTCCAACCGTCGGTCTGAATTCCTCCTCCTGGCCTACCTGAGCATTTAGGTCTCCTATGATTATCTTGTGCACGTTTATTATGCTGATGTTGAAGAATCGGCCCTTAATCCTCAACCTGCACATTGTTTCGTCGATCGGCCACCAACCGATTATGCACCTCTGAAAGTCGCCCATCACTATAAAAGCTGTTCCCAGCTCACGTGTTTGCTGCAACTCCCTGGTTGTTAGTATTGTTACCTCCTTGGTTACCTCTAAACGTTCGCACCATTCATCCTGTTCAACACATCTCCTGCAACGCTACGATGTCGAACCTACGGTCCTTCAGTAAATCGGCTGTACCACGCACCAAAAGCAAGTCCCATTTCATCGCTATAAGGTACTGCGTTGTCATTATCTCGGTTCATACCCGTATAGATTATTTTCCAATTTTTTTATGCTAGAATAATTATATGGACCGACGCTGAAGAAAAGAAAGAGAAGAAGCCAAACAATGGCGTCACACGATGCAAACGCAAATTCACCGAAAGCCGATTCCGGCAGGTCCACCGGGAAAGATCACACAACGAACGGGGCAAGGTCAACTGTGTTATTTGTTTATGTTTACATATTTTCGAACTAATGAAAAGAAGAAGACGAGAGCGAAAAAAAAAACAACGCACAATATTCCAGAGCTGTTGGGTGCCAGCCAGAGTGGACGCGTCACGCGGCGCGGCGCGGCGCAATGCGGCATTTGACAGGTCGCGCGGCGACACGCGGTAGAACTCCGTTCATTGGAATACAGGGAAAACAATCATAGCATGCCAGAGTGCGCGCGGAACGATGCGAAGCGGAATGCGTTTTGCCGCGCGGCGCGCGCCAGAACAGTGCATGCACTGTTTTTGATGCGAAATTCGCGCGTTTCTTGTTTGTTTACCTCGGTGATTCTCAAAGTTGTAATTGAAATGGCAGAGGAAAAAATTGAAATTGAGCAGCTAATCGGGTTCGTATTTTTACGGAAAGAGTTGTGGGATCAAACTTCTCGGGGATACCGAAACAGAGTGTTGGTGGACAATAGTTGGAAGGAGCTTGCCGAAGAATTCAATGTATCTGGTGAGCATCTCATTTTATTAACACAAAATTAGTATTAATGTCATTCGTTTTGCAGAAGATTTTTTGAAGAAAAAGTGGAAGAACCTGCGGGACAAATACGGAAAGATTTTGAGGAATCTTCCCGTATCAAGGTCCGGTGACCCGGGCGATGAGGACAATGGTATATTCCGTTTTTGATTGATCGGATGAATACCGTACTCTCTGAATTCACCAAAAAAATATCGTCGAACGCCTTCAGACATGAAATATTCATCATCTGAATCCATTTCGGCATCTTTAATGTTCAAATACGATGAAACAATTGGTTTGTTTTTGTTTTGAACCCGCACACTTTTGCTTCGCATCAAATAAGCCTTTTCAGTTGACAGGTCCGTGTATAGAGATAAGTGACATTTCAACACACGAACATTAGCGCGAATTTTTCCTCACACAAAAATGCACGCCAATTCAATGGCTACACAGATTGCATATGCAAATATTTCCCAATCAAATTGGGTAAAACGGGTAAATAATGATAAAACTAACGTCCGGGGTGAGAGTGCAAATGTTTTCCTCACAGTTTCACAACAACATCTACAAAAAATGCACGCATACTTTTGAACATCGTTACCTACCTCCATGCCACTGTTTACAACTGCCGAACAAAGGCGCAAACACTGAACTGTCATTTTCATAGGAGAACTGTCAAAGGCCCCCAAAATCAGCTGATTTTAGACGTCAAATGAAAAGGCCCATAGTCCATTTTACGAGCCGATTTTATGAATGAATTTTGACAGGAGGTAGCGTCCAATAACCCGTGAAAACCAATATCATCATCAACATTGTTGTTGCTTCGTAAAATGGCTCATTGACAGCGAGTATCAAGGCAAGCACCAAAGCACGCGATGCCGCATTGAAGCGCGTTCACTGTGGCTATCAAGCCGCGTTGAAAACCGCGTCAGAGACGCGCCGCGCCGCGTCGCGTCGCGTGACGCGTCCACTCTGGCCGAACCCTTGGGCGATTCTCACCCACCACAAGCATCAGCGAGATGGGAGAGAATTTGTTTTGAACAAGCGTGAGTTGTTATGATTGCTCTCGCACTGGCAACTATTCTCTCAGAGCGACATGTGATTGGTGAGTATCGCGTTGAGCGTTCTCGCTTTTGCGTCATCATTCGCGACTACGAAGGTAAAAGAGATTCCAACTCTTTGTCGCTCTAATGAAAAACCTCGTAAGGAACTGTCAGAATGTGCGTGAAAAAAAAGCAAAAAATATTTCCCTCTCGTTTCTTTTCACGTAAACCTTCACGCACATTCTGCAACTTCGTAGTCGCGAATGGAATTGCGATTCTGTTTGGGTTAGGCGTTCCTTCGGCCTTACCGGTGTTATTTTTTTTTGTCGGTCATTACTTTAGAGGATGATGCTGAGCAAGATGCTAGATTCTACCTGTTGAATGGGTTTTGTTAGCATTTTTGCGTGTGAACTGAAGTGTGGAGTTGCATGTTTCTTGAAGCTGAACAAAATAAACAGTTGAAATTATATCTGAAACAGGTAATGCAATACTTCAAAAGAATCAAAAGAAGACTAAAAGGATGTTTTAAAAACGAAAAATAAGAAAAAAAATGATGAGAGACATTTTAATAACTGTTTAAAAGTTAAAAATTCGAGGAATTTCTTGAGGAATTTTAAAGCCTTTAATTGGATTTCTCTATTCTTAGCTCAGAACTCTAGTAACAATTACATCAACCCAGGGGTATTGACACTTCTTTCTCTGTGCTTCTTTTTCTGACCGAAAAAATCGCATTTATATGTTTCTAACCGTCGCTAACCGAGCAGCAATTAGACGCAGTTAATGACGGTTAAATGCGGATTTTTTTGGTTAGTAAAGGAAATGTCATTCCCCTTGCATCAGCCGGAAGTTTTTTTTTTGATGATTTTATTAAGTTTGCAAACATTTATAGGGCTTTCAATATAAAAAGATCCGTGTATGTATATGTTTACAACTGTGCATCTACAGATGCACATACAAACTAGAGTGCCTTTAACTAAGAGTGGTGTCAATGTCAAAATTGGATCAGCGATCATCTGTCATCTCCTTACAAACTGTGGAACTGTCAAATTCAAACATCACGGGAATTGACCGATTAGGGTTGATAACAAATTTAAATAGAAAATGTCAAATTGACTACTTATTGTCACTCGTGATCCAAATCAACGTATTCCAAAACCATCAAACGTCACTGTTGCACCGGCTACGTCCTCTCTGTTTTGATTCTCTTCGGCGTATACAAAAGGCGCGCGTCTCTCTTTATTTCTCGTGCCACGGAGCAGAGCACGTTGAGAGAATTATGTGTTTTGTTTATCTCGCTCAGCTGCGTCATCAACAAGCGAGGCTGATGACGGTGGTCCGTGGTCCCTAAACATTCTGTCCTCTGTACTAGCGAGCGGGCGGTGGCGGTGATGGCCATTCAGTCTGTCGTTGACAGTCATTCGAGTCGTTCGAGGGGGATGCCACAGCGTGTATTCTATATAGCGCCGTTTGCGGGTGTTGTTCGAATTAAGCTGTAAATTGGATAGTTTTGTTATTTTTTTTCGGTCGGTAATTGCACAAACAGTTAGTTCAACACGGATTTTTGTTTTGTAGGAAAAACTAACATAATCGTGGTGTGAAGTTTGACGCGTCGCGTTCGCGCGTGTGACAGGTGTTTTCCAAGTCACGTGCATGTGACGAAAATGGAATGTGTGTAAATCACTGAAGGCGAGGCCGGGGAAAAATAGTGTAGATTGGTAATTACTGCTGATAATTACTCACATTTTGTTGTGCTTGCTCACATCAGCAGGGAATGTTCGTGTAAGTGAGATCAGCGAAGAGAAGTGTAATGTCATCTAATTGATAGTTTGAGTTCGGTTTTTTTTTGCGTAAATCAATTGAATTAAATGGATTAGAAGTGAGTCGCAGTGGATTAAGGTTCAAGTGGATTGTCTGCTGTTGATGAAGAGTGAAGTGCTGAGAGAAGATTGGAATGTCAGAAGAGTTTAACGTAGAAGAAGCTAATGCTTTGATGTTTCGCCGCAAGGCTTAAAGTCCCGGAAAGAACGCGCTCGAGCGTTCATTGACAACTTGCTAAGTGATTGACGTGTGTGAGAATTCCTTTGCTCGACGTTTTCCGAGTTTGTTTCGTCTCTGTTGATTCGTCTTTGGTAATCGCAGTACTAGATTCGAATCCAGTCCATCAATCGACTTCGGGCTACTGTGATTCTGTGATTGAAGTTCACAAGCCGTAGTATCATACTCCGAAGATTTATGGTCGTTGGTGAAAGAAAGCAGACTTTAAATCACAAATCCCTGTCGACTTCTTGACAATAAGGTAAGTCTCATTTCCTGGTGGCTTAATTAATCGACGACTTCTTGTACAACATTCCTCCGCGGTCTCATATTTCACCAGATGACAGCTTTGTTTTTTTTTCATCTCACGCCCTACGAATTACACAAACTAATCTGGAATCACAAAAATAGACAAAGCACAAAAATAGATACCTTCGGCTCGATAGCCAATCTGGAGTAGCAGGTTTCCATCTCCGTAAATCCCGTAGGGAACGGAATCCCATCGTGCCTTCTACCGCCTTCTCAAACCCCTTTTTGACTTGAAGAGCACACAAAATTTAATCATCGCCACAAATCTTTTGTGATCTGATCAGCGTCTCTCTCTCGCATCGTTCGTCATACGAACGAGAGATGTTCGCTAGGTTTTTTTGTTTTTGTTCTTCACCGCATCTCTTCTTCGTCAGTGATTCGCTTTTGATCCGCTCTTCGGATCGGCTATCCTCCTCTTCGCCGCAAACGGCGTCGAAACGCGGAATCGTCATCAACTCGCGCTCCTTCGACATTTTTCATTTCGATTCGATTCGGCAAAATGAAACAACAACAAATCCGCGCATAAAACCGACAGAAGGCAAAACAAACCGCACTTTTTTCTTCGATTTAAACGACGATCATCGCAAGAAACAACAATGCGCATAAATATTAAAGCGTGATTCGTTTCGACCGAATGTGCACACGAAGGAATCCGAGACTCTTTTACCGGCCGGTTCTCTCATGCTTCGGCTACGCAACAACGACTCGTTTACCATGCGTTCTCTGCGCTTGTACGAGCGCCGCCGATCGCTGTACCTACATCTATTACAAAATGATTTTGAATCGGAATTCATATTCGGTTTTTGATGATTTTCCTCCTTCGCTTAATCTTTTCCAACCGTCGTCCTCATATGTGTCGTGATCTTGACTTGCGTGACCTGGATGATGGGCAAGGTCTTCCCGTAGCGAACAAGTTCTACTCGTCTGTTGGATCATCGGGTTCTGAAGTGCGCTGGAATTGGGATTCTCCCTCTCGCGCTTGTCGTCGTCGGTCGGGTGGTGAGCTCGGTTGATTTGGATTTTTGATTTCTCGATTTTTTTTTATTGTTTAAAAAAGCTTGAAGCCACTCACCGCACCGCACCACTGGGCCGGCTTGTAAGTGTTTTTTCGTGTCTTCCTCACGGGAAGCTGGCTGCTAACGAATCTATTTGGGTTTGGCTACAGAGCAGACCGGCAGCGTCTTTGCATCTGAAGTCGGAAATTGTCTGTTTTATTTTGTTGTGATTGGAGATGCTTGATTTGTTTTCTTCGATAAAGAATTCATGTGGGAATCGATACTGCACTTGAGACCGGAATGTTTGTTCAGCTCACAATAATCTTGGAGAAGGTTTGGCAAGCTGTTGTGATGTATAATTGAAAAAATGTTTTTCTAGGAATTCCTAAAACTGTAGAACTAATGAAACTTGTGGAATTACTCAAAGTTTGTAGTACAATTTCAATCAAATATCTTGGAGTAGCTTCTGAAACGTCCCTCTATCAAATGTGATTTCCATAATTTCTCGGGAATTATAATATAGAATTATGATACGATTCAAGAGAGGATTTCTGAAAGATTTCAATGAGGATTCCGGTAAATTAAGGTTGAAGTATTGGTTTCATTTAGAATGTCGTGGAAACTTTGAAAGAATTCTACTAGCAACTTATCGAAGACTTTAACACATATTTTAGTTTTTCAGCAACAATTTTGAAAATTAAAATTCCGGTTAATTCCATGGCGAAAGACATTTCAAAAATACTTTGAAGGAACTGTTAAAAATAACCCAACAAACATTTTGATTGTACAAGAGTGGAACAAACTACTCTTAAGCAAACTTGAGCTTAAGAAACTGTTATTAAGCTACTTCTGTTCCTTGGGAAGGTTCATAGTTCTATCACATGTAATTTTGAGAATTTGTTTGAGTTTTCATTTAGCGATTCGTGTGTGTGTCCTCCAATCAGGTTTTTTAAAAAATCATAGCGAAAAAAATAATATGTAGATGTTTTCTTTTTTTTTTAATTTAAAGGAGTGTTTTTTTTCGAAAACTCCAGCTAGGATGTCTTCAGAATTGTTTCAGAAATTTTCGTCAGCATTTCCCGCAAATTCGTTCAAAGATTTTTCCAAGAGTGTCTGCTAAGGTTTATCGTGGATTTTTTGTTCAATCATTTCTTTGAGAACATTTTCAAGATTTTTTCTAAATGTTATTCTACATTTTTTTGCACATCTTTTGTGAATTTTTCCAAGAACTTCTCAATTTGTATATTTAGGAAAATTCATTTGAGAATTCCTCCAGTCAGAATGTCAATTTAAAACTCTCCCTAGAACTCTGAAGTAGAAATTTCCACAAAATGTTTCTAAGTTTTGCTAAAGGAAATCCCCCAAAAGGTGTTTTTAACAATTCAAACAACGACCTGTTTCAAGAGTTCCTTTGATAATTTCTCCAGGAGTGTATCGAAAATTTTTTCCAGAAGTTTATCCAGAAGTAACTTTGAAAAATCTTAGCAATGATTCTTGAAGAGTTTCTACAGAAAATCCACTGCAGGTTCTTCAAAGGATTTTCCTGGAAGTTCATCGAATATTTGAGTATCTCTGAAAATCTCCGAGAATTTTCCAAGGATTATTTTAAAAATTTCTTCCTTGATTTCCCTGAAATTCTTCAAAAAGCTCTCCATGTGTTTTTCCAAGGAAACTATTGATTTAATCTTTGCTCCTCAGACTTTATTTTCGGAGGATTGCTTCAAAAAGAAATCACCTTTAACAGTTCATTACGAATTTTTGTTAGAATTCTTCTGAATAATTCTGCTGGAATTTCTTCAAGGATGAATCATTTCAGTTATAGGGTCAGGTTTTTGTCCAGAAGTTCCTACGAGAAGTTCCCTTGAGAGCATCAATTAATTATTTCGGGAAATATTCCTAACTTTCTTGTACAAACTCCTTTGAGGATTTCCCGAAACAAATCTCCTTTAAGGATCGTCCGCAAGCTGTGTATACCTTTCGAGGAGGGAGGGGGACTGGCTAACGTCTACGTCAAAAGTGTATATAGAAAAAAATACCTTGAGGGGGGAGGAGATGCCTGAGATGATCAAAAATAAATCTACGTAGCTTATCTTGGAGGATTCTTCCAAAATCATTCCAAAATCCTTCCCAATTTTCTCCGATTTTACGAAAATTCCTCAAAAAATGGTTCCTTTGTTTTAAGGAATCCTTAGGTTCTCTTTAGATCATTATTAGAAATGATCCGTGCCGTCGATTCCTCTAAAATATCCTTTAAAAACCTCCACAAAGTTTCTTCCAAGGATTCCTCCATAAACTCATCCGGGAAGTATTAAAAAAAATCTTTAGAAACTCTCTTGCTGATTTACCTGAAAAATCTCCTTCAGCGTCTGTCGGTAAACTAATTAGACTCCTCGGTGAGGAGAGGGCCTAGGTCCATACAAATTCCTAAAATTGTGTATTAACAAACGTCTACGACGGGGGAGGGGCCGTCTGAAATGGTAAAAATGAAATGTTTACTTCGGAAAATGGTTCTCCCAGAAATTCTTTCAGAAACTCATCCCCTCCAGAAATTGCCTTAAAAATTTCTACAAGAATTTTCCAAATTTTTTTCCGAAGATCCTTCATAAATTTCTTTAGGTATATTATTCAGAGTTGTCCTCCTAAAGTTCCCCCAAGAATTCTGAAATTCATCGTCGACTCCTCTAGAAATTCTTATGGTAAGATTCTTCCATGGAATTTGGAATCCCAAAGAGGACATCATCAGACCTTTTTACAAGGTTTACTCAAAGATTTTAAGAGTTCCTCAGATCCTTACCTAGAAAATTTCGCAGAGCATTTTTCCAGAAATTTCTCAAACATTTGTCCTGGAAATTTGAAGAAACTTCTACAAACAATTTCGAGGATTCCTACAAAAGATTCTCCGAATATTATGTTGAGAATTTGTCCGATTTTTCAAAACTACTTTGAAAGAAGCTATGGGAGTACCTCAGGATTTCATTCAGATTTATTGCGAAGATATTCCCTGGAATCTTCTCCTGGCATCGTTCCAGAAATATATATAATCTATGTTTGTTATTGAAGGAGAGTCTGAGCCGATCAGCACTGCAGAACCTTTTTTTTGCCTTTCTCGTACAACAAAATGGACTGAAAGGCTAAATGTTTATTCATAAAACGAATTTTCGATAAAAGGCCCGGAGAGTCAAGTCACGTATACCAATCAATTCAGTACGTCGATTTCAGGTTATGTATGTATTTATGCTTATCGGGTTTCGACTGTTTTGATATAGAACTTTGGGAGATGGCTTAGCAGTCTTGGAGGAAATTGAAAACTAGTTGTTTAAATCTTTCCCGACGTTTCGATCCGTTTGGGATCTTTTTCAGAAGCCATCTCCCAAAGTTATGTATGTATGTCTGTGCACAAAAAAGGTCACTCAATTTTAAGATACTTGTCATTGCCCAATTTCAACGGGTTTTGCATGAATCGGGTCTGTAATTTACCTCATTGTTTGCTATTGGAAATGGTCCGGGTCGCTCGAAGCGTTCCGGAGTAATGGTCATTTTAGTGATTCAGACCAGTACCAGTAAACTGGACAAATACTATAACAAGAATCCAAACCGTGGGACACATGAAATTGCTCCGATTTTTATAACTTTGCAATGGTTAACGAATTTTGTGCAGAGTTCATCAATGGTGACCAGAAAATCCACGATGTCGGCCCCAAAATCAAAATGGCGACCTAAACTGCATGATGGCGACTTGAAATATGGATATATTTCGTATGAGAAAGATGTCTGGAGCCCAAAAATGGCTACCATAATATTCAAAATGACGGACCAAATCCAACATGGCAGCTGTTTTAAGCAATTTCAGGCTGGGGTATATTTGGAATGTCCGAAGTCCAATGATTGTGACCTAAAATACGACTGTTTAAAGTAATTTTAGGCTTCAAAACCATATAATTTAAGTATATTTTAACTGTTTCAACCAGTTTTGTGTTCAGTCGTTCACTACGATGTAGTATAGTACTTATGGATGTCTGGAGGATTCCAGGAAGTTTCAAGATAATCTCAAATGCTTTTGAGGAGGTTTCAGGGGGTACCTCGAGGTCTGAAGAGCGTTTTAAGTGGGCTTCAATGGATGCTAGGAAGTATCAGGGGTGTATAATCAGGTGTCAAGGAGTTTTAGGTGTTTCCAGGGATATTTCTTAGAGATCCAGAGGGTCGCAGGGGCACTTCAAATGATCTCAGAGAGTTCCAGGGGGGTTCCATAGGATCTCAGGGGCGTTTCAGGGGGTACCAGAAGATCTCAGGGGTGCTTCTAGGGGTCCCAGGTAGTTTTCAGGAGATCCCAGAGGATTTCAGGGTGATCCAGCGGGTGTTTAGGGTGCTTCAAACAGGCTCAGGGGATTTTCAGTGGGACCCAGAGGGTTTCATGGAGGTCCCGGGGGCGTTTCTGGAGTGGAACTGATGGAGCCTTACTTGCGGGAAGGTCAAATCGCTGTGAACGCGGTATCAGTTCTTGATACTTGCTGCGCAGTTGGAAGCAGGCGTGGTTTCGAGGGTGTGATGTGCACTAGCCCCTCTCTGAAGCAATGCATTTTTGGTGGTTCTGGAAATACGAAGGGTTTGGCGACAATGGGAATGTTGTTTAGTAGGTCGAGGAAAGAGTCCTGGTTTACACTTATTTTTTTTTTTTTTTGTAGAAGACGGTCCTTGCCCCCCCACACCATGGACCTTCTCTACGGGTGTCTGTTGAGCAGATTATCCCATGGTTTAGAAGAAAAAAAGGGGTACCAGGAGATCTCAGGGACGATTCAAGGGGGTCCAAGGGGGTTTAAAAGGTAAGGTCCCATCAGCGTTTAAGGGGGCCTCAGGGGCGCTCCAGGAGCGCTTCAAGGGGGTTCCAGGGACCCTGGGGCTTTTTAGAAGATCCCAGGAGGTTCAAGGGGTTCAGGGATCATGTCTGGTGGTTTCAGGGGGCACCTGGAGATCTCAGGAGCATTTCAAGGGGGGTTCATAGGGTACCAAGAGGAATCAATGGTATTTATGGTATGAACTGGTAAATGGTAACTGGTAGGGGGTTTTAGGGAAGTTCTATGGGGTCTCTGGGTCACAATATGCTATTGAAACATTCCTGAAATCTCCGTACTCCCTTTGAAATACCCCCTGAACGCCCTTAACCTCTTAAGACCTTTCCAGAAAAACCCTTGAAATCTCTTGCAACGCCCCTGAAATGTCTCGAATCGCCCTTGAAACCTTCATATGCCCATTGCCCTTGAAATCCCCGTAATCAATTTGGAATGCTCCTGAATCCCCTAGGAACGTCTTTAAAAGGCTCAAGAATCTCCCTGCAACATAGGGAATCGCGCCACTTGGGCGGTGGCTTCTATATTCGTCTGTTTTCCACTATAACTCAGTCAAATTTGAACCAAATGCCACAACTTTTGGAATGTGGTGAGATAGGCATAGTATCTACCCGTGTACAACATTTCAAGTCAATTGGTTCAAAATTGACTGAGTTATAGTGGAAAACAGACGAATAAAGAATCCACCGCCCAAGTGGCGCGATACCCTACCTGAGAACCCCTCGAAGCGTCCCTGAAATGCTATACAACGCCCCAAAAACCTCTCGGAACGCCTATAAATCGTTTTTGAAACCCCCTGAATATTTATGCATTGGAACGCCCCTGAAACCCCTTATAAGCCGCTTCAACGACTCCTGAGACCCCCTGAACTGTCCCTTAATCCTCTTGAACCGTCCATGAAACCCCCGTAACACTATTGAATCGTTGCAATCTCATTGACAAGTCTCAAATACCCTTAACAACACTCTGAAACTCCCCTGAAGCCCCTGAAACCCTATTTCTTAGGCTGTAAGTGAATTTCCTGAGAACCTCCTTGGCTCCACCTCAACTGCTCAGGAGCAGACCCGATCTCGCGATCTTAGTCCTTATTAAAGCCCTTACTCAATTTATGCACAAAATTCCATCTTTTAACGCCCTTTTTTAATTAATGCACCCTTGCCTATGGCATAAAAAGGTTCCAGTGTGCGATATTTATTAACATGCCACTTGATTTTTGTTGAAATGGTTGTTAGTATGTATTCTACAAAGTATATCGTAACTACGTGAACGCTAATCATTTTAACGAACATCAGTACTCAAGATGACGTCTAGGATTGATTGAAAATCATTCAATTTAGCGTGTCGCAATCCAAGATAAAATATTCATATGCATAAAACATACAAACTGCCCTGACTAGAGGCGTGTCCAACAAGTTCGAACCAGCTGATCAGCAGCTTGCATTTCAGCTCAAACTTTTCTCAGGAGAAGACGCAGAACATGCCATAAAACGAGTGACCCTGCCAGCAGATGAGGTCGGGTCACCGTGGTCGCCGTCGTTGTAAGGCTCAACTTTTACGACTACTCCTTTCCACGTTCCTTCTGTGCCTCACGAAGTCGCTGATTCGTTACCCTCGGCACCAAAGACCTAAAGCTGAAAAGTTCTCGATCGTTAAATTTTCGTTGTCAATCAAAATTAAGAAGCGGAACCAACACATGCAGCGAAAGCCGTGCGTTCTCCAGGGTCCGGCGTTCAACTGATACGATGAGATAGCTATTAATTTATTTTATCCCCGCACCGCCACCACCCGAAAAAAGAAACATCCATCCGTCCAAATTCTCTCCATAAACTGCATCGTTTTCGATGTAAAACAAATTGTTTCCCATGTTTCTCCTTTGGGCGAACAAACCAATTTCTTGATTGTTATAGCGGCTTCTACTGTTGCTGCAGCCCAAGCCGTAGAGCGCGCAATGATATCCCGCATGGCTCGCGCCTGCGCTCGCGCGTTGATTACAACGATGATTAATTCTCGGAAAAACTCAAAACCAGTAATCAACCGCGGGAGGATCAGCCAAGTCCATACTATGTACCATCACAGCAGCAAACAGCAACGACTTCGATGAGGATAAAAGCGACGGAAAACAACAGTTCAGTCAGCGGAGTCTCCGAAACAACAAGCGCTGCGCTGGGCGCGTAATATCAGAAAATTAATTACGCTTTCAACATTCTTCGGTTGTTGGGGTCGTCTCTTCTCGTGCAGCTCACCAGTTACCCAGTCAACGAAGTCAACGGTTGTCGCCATCGGTTTGTCTGTACGTGACTGGAAAGTGTGCTCGCACTCTTCCACTAGCAGCCGGCCGATAACCGATGAAGACGACGACGTTGAGGAGTTACCTACCATCGCAAAGCCTTGCTCCCATCTGTCGTCTTGTGTGGAGCAGTACAAACCGGCGCGCGGTGACAGGTAGAGTGTCGGTAGCATGCTGAGAAATGGTGCCTCTGACTCCGACCGGATAGAGTTAGAGGGGATTGGGAGATGTGGCCAACAACCACGGACGGAATGCTCAAATGCGGTCGCCCGGCGACGCGACATATGGAACCGTCTTGTCAGCTGTCGGAGGATCGAAAAAATCACTTATCCACTACTTTTTCAAGACGCAGTTTTTGCTTAGTTTGTCAGTAGTTTTTATACTTAACGTAGTTGCCTTCTTGGAAACCGAGTAGATGGGTTTGATCAAAAATTCATGTGATTGTAAAGCGTCTTCAAAAATTCCAGGAGCAAGTAGCCAAGTAAAGAACAAACCTTTTGATGCAATTTCCTCAGGTTTGATCTCTCTGAAAGCTATACCTTAGTATCATCAGAAATGTTCAGTGAGCACCAGTTGACGAACGAAAACGGCCATCGACTTATTTTATTGTCTCGAAGAATGTGAGCATTCGTAGCACCTTTTTTCAGTAAAACCTCCTGAATAGCAAATGATCGACCACGGGAGCATTTATCGTGGCTCTAACATCGATGCTGACCATCTCATGGTGATGGTAAAACTGCGCTACAGGTACAGTACCGACGACCGCTTTTGCATACGCGCAGAATCTCGAGGCAGCACACCGTTGCCGGATAAAGGACAGTAAAGAATAAACTTAGTATAGGTAAGTAATTGGATCTACAAGCGTTGTCTGTCAGTCTAAAACGGCTCGAAACCCTCCTCAAACCGTCTGAAACGCCTCCAAAAGATACTTGAATATCCACCTGAGATTCTGTGAAGCCCCCTAAACCTCTTTAAAACCTGTTAAAACGTCATGGAGCGCTTCGAAACACTGATACTGTTTTGCAGCTCCTCTGAGAGTCTGCGAAGCCCGGCTTCTATAAATTTCCTTGAACCCCTTGAAATGCTCTGAAACGCCTTGAAACGGCTTGAAAACATTTCTGAAACCTTCTGAAAAGTACTGAAACGCCTTGAAACTTCACTGAAACTCCCATGAAGCTTACCTGAGATCCTGTGAAGCCTGCTAACACAGCTCTGAAACCTCTTGAAACATTCTGAAATGCATTGCAACACCGTCTCTGCAACCCCCATGAAGCCTCGTGTAGCTCACCTGAGAACGTATTAAGCCCTCTAAAACCCCTCTGAAACCCAATGGAAAACGCTGAAATGCTCTGAAACACCTTGTAATGCGTTGAAGCATTTTTCAAACCTTCGTAAAAGTTGCCTGAGAGCCCTTCAAATGCCTCTGAAATCCCCTTGAAACCGCCCTGAAGCTCTCATGAAAAACCTCTTGAAACGCCCCGATAATTCTTAAAACACCTTGAAACATGAAAGATAGCTAGTTTGCTATCTAGAATAGCTGTAGCTTCTGTAAAGGTTAAATCCGGCTTGGAAAATCATAACATGTTGGTCTTTGCCTCTTCGTCGGTAGCGCTGATTGAACAACTCCAATCCAACACTGTTCACCGCCTGTGAGATAAAATGGCATGGGCGAAACAAGCGAAGAGTGGTTAACGATCTTAGATACACCGGTTGATAAATAAGGATGAACTGGAGTTCCGTTGAAATGTCCTTGAGAAAATCCTTGTGATCCTGAGTTTTATGGCTGGTAGCTTCTTCACATCATATCATAGATCATCAGACACGTGTGGGTTGAGGGAAGTACAAACTCTATTTAACAATTCAACACGTTACACGTAGTGTGCACTTCGTGCAGGTCATTGTAGAGCCTAAGGCTCGGTAACTATGGCAACGACAGCCAGGGGGTGTTTATAGGTCAGAACAAAAGAAGGTTGCAGGGGCGTTTCAGGGGGTCAAAGGGTTTCAGCGGGGTAGCAGAGTATCTCAGGGGAAGCCACAAGGTCAAAGGAACGTTTCAGAACTGGTTCCCCTCGAGGGGCTTCAGGGATTTTGAGAGGGCCTCAGGGGTGGTTCAAGGGGTCTCAGGGGGTTCCTGGGGAATTCCACCGAGTCTCAGGGGCGTTTCAGAGAGTTTCTGGTGCATATCAGGGTGTAGTTGCTTGCGTAGAATAGGACTGTTAAGTTCAATTCAAGGAGTTAATGCCGAGAGGGATTAAAAAGATGTTCGATCGTTAACGGTGCCAGTGAGGTACTTGGTCACCCCTTCCCCCCCTTTGTCCCTTGCCACTTAAATGAAGGGCTCTGGCGTGTAGGACCTTTTCTCCCGAGCTACTTTGAGAAATGAGTACAAATTGAAATAGAAAATCTAGTGGTAGTGGTAGTTTCGAGGCTATCCCCATGGCAAGGAGTGGGTTAACGAGGTCTCCTTTGAGGATATCGGAGATAGTACGTAGTGCTAGCATAGGAAACCCCGTTTCTTCTTGGAGATGGCTGCACAGCAGCTTAAATCCCTCATTGACTTTGCGTCCTCGAAGTCTAATATTAGCATCGACCTCAAGCAGGCCCTTATTAGACATCGTAAGTCAATTATAGTGGCCAGGAAGGACCACGAGAAACTCGTGGCAACTGTGGCAGCGAAAAAATCCGTGAAGTGGAAGATTCCGAAGTATACCCAGATGGAGGCCTTCGCTTCGCGGGTAGACCAAAGAGTGCGGCGGATGCCACTGCTTTTGACAAGCATTCGCAGAAGCGTGTGAGGCAGCCGTCAGGTGAGGAGCTACCAGGCCCAGCGGTGTCCACAAGGCTAAGCGGATGTCAACCCCGAAAGTCGGTAGTAATGCCAGTAACTCGGACCGCAGTTAGGCGTGCCTGAAAGCTTAGAAGGGTGGGTTTGAAATGGCCGGCCCATCCCAGATTGAATGGAACAGGAGGATGCGACCATTGCTAGGTCCTCAGCAACCACAAGTAAGCGTTCCGTTCCGTTGTTGATCGGAAAAAGAGAAAACAGAAGGCAAAGGATGAGCAGGAGCGTTGAGTACTCCAAGTCTAAGAGACATAGGGGGTGGTAGGTGCCAGGCGCGAGATGGGTGACGCGCTCGTCATTAAGACTGAAGAGTACTCGAAAGTCTTAAAGGCGATGAGTAGCGACGCCAAAGTCGTTGGTCTGGCACTGCTTTCGTAGGATAGATGAACTTGTGGAGATAGCTAAGTCCTTTAGCGTAGGCAAGGCCTCAGATCCGGACGGAGTTACGAACTAGGCCTTAAAAGTTGCTATTGCAGAGGCTCCCAGGATGTTCAGATCTGCTGTGCAGAAAGCCTATACGAGGTACTACTGCAAACCATACGCTGAAACCACGTCGGCATAGAGACCAATACACTTGATCGACATGGCTTGGAAGGTGTTCGAAAAGATCCTCCTCAACAGAATGTTAAGGCGCGCTGAAGGTGCAAATGGTCTGTCAAGCAACCAGTTCGGCTTCCGGAAGGGGATGTCGACTGTAGACGCTATGTAGTGACTCCGGATGTGTGGAACGTGCTCAATAGCGCCAGTTGGGCGGCTATTGCCGTTGCGCTCCTGCGTCTGTGGATGCCTGGGTACCAAGATTCTCAGAAGTTACTTCTAGGTAAGCGATGATCACTGTAGGCGATGACACTATCACTTCGAAGCACTCGGGGGTGATGATCGAAAGTAAGCTTACCTTCGGTAGCCACATTATGTCTGCCAGAGAGCCTGTACAACTATAGTGCTACTGTCTCGTCCATACTAAGGTATGGTGGCCTGGCTTGGGTTTGGTTGGGATGCCATTTCATCGGCTATCACCCACATCGTATTGGAGCTACAGAGGAGGTGGCTCGTGGACTCGGAGAATGGCTAGTTCACACGCTATACAAGAGGTGGTCCAAGGGTTCGGAGTCAGCTACGTAGGTCATACCGGTGCCCTGCGGTCGAAATCGACAGTTTCAGCGATTAAGTCGCTGCGGAGAGGAAGTCTTGGTAGCGTTGCTGTCGTGGCGTCGGTCTACTGGGTTGGATTGGAGCCCGCGGCTGGAAAGGGATCCCCGGTAAAGTCAGGGCAGGTGGAGGCCCCACGTCCTTCTATGTGTTGGCTGATAGGGCCTTCAGGTATCAGTAGGTCGGCTCTAGAGGCACGTTCTCGATAGGGCCTTGCTTACGGGAAGGACAAATCTCTGTGTACGTGGTATCAGTTATTGACACTGGTTGTGCAGTTGAAGGCAGGCTTGGAGTCGATCTGCCTGCCTTACGAGAACAAAGGGAATGGTAAGGATCACTCGGGAAACTGGCTAAGCTTAGGTATGCTACCTAGGCGGATTGCCCAAAGCGAGTCATCGATGTTCGTTGCATCAGGCTACGCAGCTAACCTTCAGGGTGCGATATGCAATAGCCCCTCTCTGAAGCAATGCCTTCTTGGTGGTTCCCGAGAGACGAAGGGTTTGTCGGCAACGGAAATGTTGTTTGGGGGTCGAGGAAACGGTAAGTCCTGGCTTCTACCTTGGTTATAAAAGGCGGTCCCTCACATCATCCGAACCTTCCTGTTCAGGTATCTGTTGAGCAGATTGCTTCGAAGAAAACAAGTGATATGTTTGTTTGTCTTTGCCCTTGTGTATGCATGCGTTTGCTGAATAGCTGCGCACTAACCGCTTGTATGCGCCCTGTTATGGTTGATCACAATAGTTCAAAATATTCGACAACCAGTCTTTTCGTCAACCAGTAAACTTTACAATCGAAACATTCCACGGATGGCAGAAAATACCAACTCCAATTCCTGTTTACCTAAGTGCTTCAACCTTTTGGTTGATTGTTGGGCCAACCCAAACCACCCACGCGCGTCCCAGTAGACTCTGTGTGTCCGTAATTGTTTTTATTGTTGTGAAACAGCGCACCAACCAGTCAACCGTCCTCATCATTATACGGTGCAGATACTGTCGTTATCGTCGTCGTCCTACACCGCTAGACCCCTATAGGCAAACAAGAGACAGATTTCGTCCAAACTGCAGACATCCAGCCATCCAGCATAAACTCGCAGTGCGCCCTTTGTAGGGCGAACTGGTTCGTCGAGATGGAGCTGCATCTGGCACTAGGCAGCTAGCACCCACCAACGGCTGATTTTCGGTGTTGGCAGGAAAATGCGGAAACTTTCACTGTTTATGCTGCGCGGCTGCGTTTATGCTTGTCTAGTTCCTACGGTACCTACGGGAATCTATACCCCTAGCAGCCCATGTACAACAACGCCGGCTGACTGGAGTAAGCGGTCGTAAATTGGGGAGCTCTATCACTGCTCGGAGATCACAAAACGGCGCGACGCGACCGACGCAGCCCTACATAATTGTTCTCTTATCTGGTCCGCGCTGTTGTCTGCTGCACTAAGCGAACCTCCCCGACAACCGGGGACCCCGATGTTGTTGGTTTATGTTGTAGGTATACCGCTTTTATGAATAACCCACGCGTAAATTTGGAAAATTCGTTCCGCCAGCGCCCTATTTTTACGCACGGTTCAACCCATCCATGGCTCTCCTCCTGATGAGAGATCAAACTGGACCAAATTAAAACTTTTTTGGGAAGGTATTTAAAACGTGTAAAAGTTCGGTTTACGATCTCAGACGGGTGGTGCAACGCAACAGTTATATCTTTACTACGCAGATGATATCGGGGATCGTTTCTCTGAATGTGGGTTGGCTTTGCTTTACAAAATAGGCGGGCGTAATGATGGATGATTTCTAGGTTTGGGATTGGAGATGGAGATATTTGTGTTATATTCAGGAGAAAGAAGATAAAATAAATGTATCAATGCATCGCCGTGATACCTAATAATTTAGTCAAAAGCCAAACTAATCTTTCCTTATGGCCGGCCAAGGGGTATTGATATGTTTCGGCTTTCTCAAGGTGGTTCAAACAAATTCCGATTTAAGTCACGAATTCAAAAGTTGGTACATATAAGAAATTTTAAGCGAAAAATGAAAAAGGGCGCTCAAATTTCAGTCCTTAGCATAATGGAAGCATTTTTACAACTGAACTGCAACAATTAAGGAACTCCTCCAGCAGCATTGGTTTTTCTGCTATAGTTCCTTCCGGGAGAAGGTTTATCTAGGAATTTCTTCTGTAAAAAGAAACTCCTCCCAGAAAAAAAACAAACTTCTAAAGAATTTCTTGAAGAAACTATCAGGAGAAGCTCAGAAGGAGCTCCTAGAGGATTCCTGAACTACTGCAGAAATCCCTGAGCGATTCCCTTGAAGCTCCGGAAGAAATCTCAAAGGAATACGACCTTCTCAGAATAACTCTTGGTAGAATCCCAAGGGGAATTTCTGAAGGGACACTGAAAAGAATCTCAGATAGAGCTCGCAGATCATAGAAGGACCTTCTAGAAGAAATCTGGTATGGATTTCTGGAGAAACCGCAGAAGGATTTCCTGGAGTCCTCTCGGAATGAATTGCTAGCGATATTTTAGAAGGAAGTTCCAGGAACTCCTGGAGGAGTCCAAAAAGATATTTCTTGAGAAATCTTGGCAGAGCTCCTGGGGAATCGCAGATGGAATTGATCGAGGAATCTCAAACTCCTGGAAGAATCGCAGATGCAGTCTCTGAAGGAACTCTAAATATACTCCCAGAAGGATCTCACCAAGAACACCCTGGGAATCCCAGAAGAAACTCCTGGACAAGTCATAAACCTCAACAAGTCATAAACCTTCCATTTTGAATTTAATCAAACCACCGACGGAGTAGGTAACCACGGAAGTAATTCTTGGAGGAGTCTCAGGAAAATTTCTGGGGTAATTGCAAGATAGAGTTCCTATGGAAATTTTGTAAGGAATTTCAAGAGGAATCCAGGAACTCCTGGAAGATTGAGAAGAGTAAGAAATAAGAAATGCGCAGATCTGTGGAGGAACCTCTGGAAGATTATTGGCAGAGCTCCTGGATGATTCCCAGATGGAACCTTTTCAAGAATCTCAGAAGGATCTTCTGAAAGAATCCTAAATTAAGCTTCTCAACTCATTACACTTTCCCACGTTCGCAAAACCCGCATTTTGTGCATAATCAAACCACCCATGGAAAGCTGATGAAATTACGAGTCCGAATCATGAACAACAAGGCTACGGAACGCCAAAGAAATAAATACCTTAGAAACCGTGGCGTGCAGTACCCTATTCGGTTTGACAATTTTCTCAGGTCATTTTGACTCAAAGAGGTACAGCTACAGGTGGCGCAGATAAACTTTGCGTGCGACTAGTTGTCTCTTTTGTTCTACCGCTGAACAAAAGATACAACGAATGGCACGCAATGTTTATCTGCGCCACCTGTAAGGCCTGAAGTGCACAGGGTCAAATATTTGACAAGGAAAGAACTCAAGAAACAACATCAGTTTGACACTAACGAAAATTCGATCGAGTCAAATAAGATGTTTGAACATTAGTTTCTTTTTGGACAAATACATATTGCTGTGTGCATCCGAAATGCAAATATCAAATGCGGTAAGATTTTCTAACAAGTAACCCGATGTCAGTGGGAGCATTTTGATCCATTGTTGGCGGTGGTTTTGGCTATGGTTGCTATGTTTATTTATTTTTATTTATTTTATTTATGTTCTTACAGCTTAACTGTACCTCATTGATTCTGACTGCTTGAGTATGGCAAAGATGGCCTTGGTATTTGTTCTATTTTTTTCTCTCTTTATATTATCTTCTAAAGATGTACACCCTTGGTGCCATGCTTGGTGCAATGAAGAATACTTCTTGTCAGTCGTAAGTTCGATTTCACGAAAAAAAAAGTCCTAAACATCGGGAACATCATGTACTGGAGGCCCAAAAATCTTTTTCATCTGTACCAGATATTCATAAAACATGTTCCCAAAAACTGTACCACATTTGACCTAAAATGTGCAAGTATAGGCATAAAATGCCATCTCAACTGTAAAAAAATGCGCCGAATGCCGTTTGGCCGAATTATGATCAAAAAAATTTAGAGGCGTCGGCAAACTCTGGATAACAGTCTAGCCGCCAATATGATTATCAGAAATATTTCCTTCTTTTTGGGTAGTACGGAGAACGCAACAAATTTCTTGGCCTATCTCGATGCGTGGGAAATTCAGGCAAGGAATCGCTCAAGAAATAAGAAAGCGTCGCTTTATTCTGGATCCTAGTACGGAGCTGAAACGAAACGTCAAATCAAAAGGGGCTTGCTGTGTTAAATTTTTTGACCATTCCGGTTACGGAAAAATAATGCACTGAACGAAAATTACTTGAGCGATTTCGTTTGAAGTGCATACCTCGCATTTAATCATAGGCCATTCTTTCTAGTTTTACCATGAAGGGATTAGTTGGCGTTGAAACTGTGACTATTTTTGTCAGAATTTTTTCCTTCTTTGAATCATAGGCTGTTCTTTAGAGAAATACCTACACGTGTTCACTCGTTTCACTTTGGAGCGCTGCCGTGTAATCCTATCCAGGTGGCCATGAAAACAAGTGCATTTTCTGTAAACACAGCACCGCTCAAACGTCAATTTAGTGAACTCGTGCACAGGCCTATATTGAACCAAGCACATTGCTCCTGTATATCAAAAGATGCCGATTCAAAAATCGAATTCAAGAAATCTTCTGATACCATTTCCAGCACTAGTTCTCAGGGTGCAAAAGGTTCAAAGTCATTGACTGACATTGACACTCCACGACATCGAATGGGACAAGATCTGTGTAAAGCACCATGTAAATGTAATCGAAACGTTAATATTTTAAAAGCAATTGAACATTCCAACGTCTGTAGGGTCGATGCCGTGAATCTGGTGGTTCCTTGCTACGAATGCTGGGTAGGGTAATGTCTTCACGAATACGCGAACAGGAAACGAGTTCAGTTAAATACACGAAACACATATTTATTATCAAACGGTATGTACTAGTTACAACATATTTCACAAACAGTAATGAACAGTCAAGTTATAGCTAATTTACGAACTAATTGGTCATCTACTGGGGCACCTTGTAGGCTTTTATAGTCTGAAAGGCCATAAAATTTGGCGGGAAACCCGAAATATCCCGAAGTTCTATAGAAAGGCCATTTTCTTAAAATGTTCTATATGGGTCATCCTATTAGAACCCATATTCCGTTGAAATCAGATAATATCTGCACGAATGGAACTGTGGGACCAAATAACATTGAGATTTGTCCAAAACTGGCATTTACACAAATATTCATTGACTTTTATTTATTTGACAAACGATCGAGTATCGAGCAGCTGACTATGAATATGCAGGCAAGTGAATGGAAATTGTCGCCCGGTGAACTTCAGCGCATCTGCTCGAAAATTTTGCGCACTACTGGTTCTATATTAAACGCAACTCATGCAGACATTTTGAAAGTACCTTCGAAACAAAATCCTGGTAGAAAATAAGGATAAGTCCTGAAAAACCCTGAGATACAGCACCTGAAGGGATCCGGGGAAAACTCTAAATGAAATCTCAGATGAAGGCTTAAGAGAAATCCTACGCGAATGTTTGAAAAATATCAATGGGAAAATCCTGTAAAAATCCTCGAGGAAACCTGGACGGAAACTCTAAATAATTTCTTAAACAAATTACAGAAAAAACTCCAGGAAAAATCCCATGTGGGATTCTGGGAGCATTACCGGTATAAACTCTGAAAGAACTCTTGAAAGGAACCCTCGCAGAAAACCGGCGAAGATCTTGGGAAGAGCTTCAGTTGAAACCCCAGCAATAACTTCTATAGAAGGAGATATCCTCGAAAATCTCTGGGAGAAAACTATAAGAGAAATCCCAGGAGAACTGCCAAAGAAATCCTGTGACAACATCTGAATAATATCCGGCATAAAATCCTTCAGAATCCCGCGATAAACCCAGGGAAAATTTCTCTGTAGAAAAGGTAGAGTGGACTCTGGAAAAAAAAATCTCGCGAGGGATTCTGGCAGAAATTTCTTTGGTAGAAATCCTACAAGGTCCCTGAGAAAAAAAACTCCACGGAAAATCGGCCAGAATGCAACATTCCTGGGAGATTCTCAAAAAGAAACCCTCACATAATTGCAGAAGTCTAGGAACAATGTATGTAGGTATCATGCAGAACCACCGGCAAGAACTCAAGGAAGAAAATTATAGGAAAACGTCGTAAAAATACGGAAGACATTCCAAGAAGCATCTTTAAAAGAGTTCCAGATAAAAATGCCGAAAGAAGTGTTATTGGATTTTTTATATATTTATACTAACAATGCGGTTTTTTTCTGTGTACTCTACTTCTGAGTAATTACTACAAGTAGTAAAAGCTCGCTACTTCTCTTCGTACGACCACAACACTTGTCACTTGCTAAGGTCAGGAATGATAGACGCCAACTAGTGACGTAATTAGGGGGGCAAAGCACTTCCAAATCGGAAAAATTTGAAGTTCTTCATTCTAATTTACTTGTTTTCATGTGAATATGTCAAAGTGTGATCAACTACGTCGAGTTTATTCAAATTTATTGGATTTTGAGAGGCCTCGCCCCAACTTCGTCACAAGTTGGCACAAGGGATTCACTAAGTGTTGACAAAACTAATAAGAGCTAGATAATTTACAATTAACGGTAGTTCAAGCACAAAACAACTAGGAAGAGAAAGACCGCTGTCTCGTGTCACCATTAAATCGAAACACCAAATACGGCATCGATTATACGATGAACCATAAAAAGTGCGTGGGTTGTTGAACATTGTTCCATGAATGAAACCATCACTGCCGTTTAGCATTCCGGTTCGGTTCGGGATCGATACAATGCCCGAAAAATAAAATCAATCAAAATTCATAACCCATAGGCTCTATAACGGTAACCATCTAGGTATCTAGGGAAGGGTATCGATGACCGTGATGAAACAGCTTAATCGATGTCGTCGTGATCTACGCGTACACCCCCCCCCCCCCCTTCCATCGGAACACACACGATCTTCGGATTAAGGAGGTATCCCACAGATTGATTGCTGAATAGCTTCCAAGATAGTGATTGCGTGCAACTGTAACTTGAACTGCTTTTGTCATTTTCTTATTCGGTGTGCAGCACACGCACCTCCCGATCTAATGCCAAAGAGGTTCGGTTTAAGTAAATGGGAGCATCCGGTTGAGCCCTGGCTGCGGCGTGGCGGCGGTTCACACCCTTCCATGGACGGATGGACACTGTTCACAAAACATCCAAATCGGCGGCCACTCAATCATTGTGCGTTGCGTGGTTGAATGCGTGAGTGGTTTCGGACAGAGAGGGGCATAGTCGTGTGTGGATGGACACATGGACAGTGATGTTGGTTTTTAATAATGGGAATTCATAAACTTAATTATCCGGTTGTAGAATTAAAGAAGTGAATTAGTTTGACGGGCTTTTGAGATGGTAATTTAACTGGCTGTTGAACAAAAAGTGTTGATTGTTATTGGTTTTAGCGTAGATCAATGGCAATCTAACATCAAAGTGCTGTAGCTAGCGTTTGGTGGGAGTTCGACTTTGCAGTCTTCAAATTTGAGACCGTCCTTTTAGACGTTTCGGCAATTGTTGATGCCTTCTTCAGGGGAAAAATCATGAATATTGTTCATTGTCTAATGTTTTTGCTTATAGTATTGCCGCGTTATGATGTGGAAGATTTAGGGTTTAGTTTTTAAGTTTATTTAAGCTTTTTATTTTGTCAATTTGTAGTATAACCCGCACCATTATAAAACAACACCGTTGGAAAAAAAGATTAGAAGATATTTCTCATATTTTTCAACATTGTACCACACCACACCCACCAACCTAATCAACTGGAAATCTAACAGTAATGTGTTCAATCATTACTAGGGCCCATATAGCCGAGGCGGTAAACGCACGGGTATTCAGCATGACCATGCTGAGGGTGACGGGTTCGATTCCCGGTCGGTCCAGGATCTTTTCGTAAAGGAAATTTCCTTGACTTCCTTGGGCATAGAGTATCTTCGTGCCTGCCACACGATATACGCATGCAAAATGGTCATTGGCAGAGGAAGCTCTCAGTTAATAACTGTGGAAGTGCTCATAGAACACTAAGCTGAGAAGCAGGCTTTGTCCCAATGAGGACGTTATGCCAAGAAGAGAGAGAGAGTGTTCAATCAAGTCACATAAAATCCCTGCAAATCGCTATTGAACCATTGATTGCCATACCTACTTCTTGTGTTCGCCGCGTTCGACAACGCCAGTTCATTCAGCAGTGGCATAAATTATTCATGTCACAGCACCTTGATGTGCGCTTAAGGGCCCGCAAACAAATGCCAAAACAATAGATAGGCCGCGCGCAGCCCAGATGGGCGATTGACATGTCCGTCCCAGAGAGTCGGGACCGGTAACCGGAAAGCCTTTGGAAAGTATGCGTTTGCATAAATATCATACGACCGCGAAGCGTTCATAACGGTCGACAACGACAATTGCGCTGCAAGTACGTTCTGCGGCCATTTCCACTTGAAAAAGGTCCCTCGATTAATTGCCTGTATGCTTTGCTTACCATGCATACATCAATTAATTTAGCCTGACAGTTTAGTGTGTGCGCGAAACTTTGACTTTGACTTTCAGTGACTAGATTTTATATTACCAGATGCATTTTTTCGAACCATCCTTAAGTAGCCCAATTAAAATCATTTTACTATCAACATAACATATCACATGAGAGTTTTCAAAATATACATAACTTTAAAATGTATGTATGTATGTATGTATGTATGTAGGTAGCCACCATACTAGCTTGAGTCTTGCTCTGCATGCAGTTCCACTTAACAGTGAAGAATAAATTTCATTACCACTCTGAATTCAACATACCGCTGTATGAAGGGCCAAAAGGGGGTGTGGCGGACCCATAAGTAGAGACACTTACGCGAAATTCAAAATATGCATAACTTTAAAATCGCCAGAAAAAGGCAAAGGAAGGTTCTATTCAAATTATGTATCCGCTAGTAGGCCTACACTTCAGCAAAACGCGAGCAAACAAACAATTTAATTGCGCGTTCAACAAATACACAAATTGCCACACAAACTTTCAATCACGACGGTAGCGATTGACCCATGACACTGCGGATGATGGCTTGGTCGCAGATTGTGCAAATTTAGGAATCATCATCATCCGACCGCAATGGATTAATTTGAGCTAACGAGTCATCAGCTCGGAATGTTTCGATTGATTGATTGATGAGAGCAACAATAATTGCGTTCGTAAATCTGGAGTAAAATATTAGCGGAAAGCTGTATTTAGACTGGGTCGTCCGTTAACCTGATTATTTTTATGCACGGGTCGTTTTTCTTCCATCACTCAGTCAATTTTAGACCTATTCTGCCATAATTCTGCTAAGTGACGTAAGCGACATTGATAGTTTCGGCCCATTTTTTGGTTATCTATATATATAAAAATGAGTTTGAAGTTCCTTTGAGGCAACAAAACTCAAGAACGGGTGGACCGATCAGCATGAGTCTTGCATGATTCGATTCGTATTCGTGGTGGCTGTGTTTATATGTACAAAAAGTTACGAAAATCAACTAGAAAAGTAACAAAATTGATAAAGAACTGATTTTCCATGAGCTGGGAAGGAAATTAACACGACCGAAATAAAATCAATCTAGAGTGCGGTGCTATTTTGAGCTCAACAGTTGTCAACCCCCCCAAGACGGCAAGACAAAGTTTGCCGGGACAGCTAGTTATGCATAAAACTCTTGCTCATCCTCTAAGTTTCCTTCCACATATGATAGATTACGACTAGATCTTGTATTCTAATACAGCAGGCATACCAAAGTGTTATTTTTACACCAGATATTATATATAATATACCAAAAAATATCGGCATTTTGAATGGCGCTTACGTCACTTTGCAGAATTACGGCAGTATTGACCTAATTTTTCGTACACGAATAGTACTGACGGTGTCTCCATGTGTAGCCGTTTCCGCCGTTGTCGTAGTCTCTTGTGTCTACGTTCTCCAAGCATTCAGGTGCTCATCCAAGTGCCACGCAGAAAAAAAACTATGTTAAAATCATAAATATTTGAGGTAAATTCAAATAAGTTGTCAATTTGTTCAGGCCACAAAAATAAAACTGTTTGGAGCAAATTAAACGTCACATTTGAAGCAAATGCAATCCATGTTTGAAACAAACATGCATCTTCTGACAGATTATGTTAGAAATAAATGTAAATATTTTTTTTTGGCAGGTCGGCACTACGGAAATATTCGTTTTCCCATTAAACTTATAAAGTCATTTCCTTCGCAGGAAAAACCCACCTCCCGGGTTGTACTTTCAATACCAACATCATGTTAACATCTACATATTAGATAACATACGCTCCCGAAAACAACGGGATTTCGTGGAGACTTTCGGTGAACCTTGCCTTTTTCGCAGGAGGAAAACTTGTTTGATGTTGCGGCTGGAACTTGTGAGGTTCGTTTATGTTCTCGACGGCGCAACGGAGGGCTCCTCAATGGGTATTGTCGAAATAAATGTGTTAGTTCTGAAAATTAAAATTTTAGGTTTAAACATTTTATCAGTTTACCGAATAAACATGAATATTTTTGTTTAAAACGAACGAAATTTGTCTCCGTGTAGCAGATGCAATGATTTGGCGATAACCAATGTTAAGTTATCCAAGATCTGTACTACTTGAGTATGTCATCAAACTAAGGCCTTTCTATTTAATAACGATATTGATTCTTCATTAGGGCCTAACTGACATTTTCGATTACTCTTCATCGATCCTCTTTTTGTATGATTACGGAAAATGTATTAGGTTTTCCAAAGATTTTTTGGTTCAAATGCGAAGACGACGACTACATCTTGGTCTAGAAACAAAAAGAATAATGATTTTGATTGTTTTGATCAAGTTATTAGTGCAAGAGAGAGTCGACGAAGAGATATCGATCAAATCAATTAGATCCTTAAGAAAAATCATTTTCGATATTTGCGCTGCCCATGATGATGTAATGAGCACTAGATTTCTGCTAAGAAACAGAAGGCCTTTTGCAGCGCAATATGCTACAACATGTTTGAAAGCATCCGTTGAGATGGTCCTTTATGCTATAAATAAGCCAAACATTAGACGTATTTCCTGTTGAGAGTCTCAACTGATGCGTCAACTGCAACAGCACATACATACATCTCCGGTACATTATTGTGAGACGAATTTTAGCGACAATTGCGTTATTTACAAGCATACATGCTCGAGGCATGGCACACGAGTTTGCCATTTCAATTTTACCGAAAATAGCAAACACCGGGTTCACATGGTTTCCTACTTAGTTACAAATTTGCTTTACGAATGTGAGTTGGATTGAAGCCACTTTGATCTGGATCATTTTGCATAAGTCTGCGAAGATTGATCATTGATGTTCTTTTATGCTGAAGAGTCAAGTACTAGACACTGAAGACGCTATCGACACTACACACCTTTATCCTTACAGTTCTTTGGGCTGTAGCACAAAAAAATCATCATCATACCAATGTTTTGGTCAGTTTTGCCAAGCTATCGCTGAATTCAAACTGTATTTATGTTGGTGAAAAGAAAATGGTTGTTAAACTAAATATGCCAAGTGCACATAACCCAGTGCCAGAAAGCCACCTCAAGTTACGATCTCGTTTGATCTCATCAGAACGACATAGTGCATTTTGGATGCCACCCGTCTTCCGCACAGTCGTTTACTTGAGCTAAGAAAGTACTAAGTGAGTATGTACTAGGCTCTGCTAGACATTACGTCTGCTTAGCGGTGCAAGTAGCACAGCTCTGTACTGAAGAGTCCAAGACGAAACGTATCGGACACAGTCCTAAATGTATTTCTGTGTTCAATAGCCTGAAAAGTGCACGGAGAAATCAAACTACCTAATTTTTGGGTTGATTTTACTCAAAGCTGAGTATATCGAATAAACTAGTTACCCAAAATTAGGTTGTTTTCCCTCTTTCTCTCACCGATGTTGTCAAAAACAAACAGAGATGCATCTACCCAACGGGGGTCCTTGCCCAAGTAACACAGAAAACATCTTTGAAAATTAAAATTTCCGAAGATGTATTTTAAATGTACTATAAGTGGATTTTCAAACAATCCGTGTCATATACGAGCTCTAATTGTGTTGTTCGATAACAAACACAAAATCTAACAGCAGTCGTGCTCTTGGGCTTCATAAACGTATTGAATATGTTGGTTAAACAATTATGCAACAAGAACTGAAGCAACAGACGCACCAACTCGAATATTTAATGTTTACGTTTTCACATTTATCGGTTTTATTATGAATCATCACTTTTGATCGCTTAAAAAATCACTTTGATTTAGTAATCTGTCAATGCACCAGGCGTTGTGATCTACGCAAGAGCAAGTTCGCCAACGTACTCCATTCAGCTGGTCCAGCGGCATTCAGTTTCTTTAACTCCCAAAAGACTAGAAACACTGCACGCCAGCTCCGTTTTTTATTCCAAATGTTCCTACAAGAATCCACACAGAGTTGCTTATTTTGAAACGGCACACGTAAATTACCCCGATATCTTTCAAGATATAGAAGTAAATCTTCGAATTCGAACTGCACCGGGACCATGACCGGGACTGAATATGAGCTGAGCCGTCATTCAATAATCCCAGATTCTACACACAGAGAGCTTTTTTGATAGGCACTACCAACTACCACTACTTCCCTAAGAAATTGCGTAATTTATTCGGGTGGAGTTTCAAATTTGTGATTGGACGGATAAAACTAATAATTATCGGACTATTTTTTTACGGTTGCTCACTGGAAATTTCACAGAAACTAAAAAACTCTGACGAGCCTTTGGGCAGTAGCGCGCTTGTTGACAAAACACATTTTGACGTTTTGATAGACGCGGGAGTCGCAACGCAAATATGTTGTAATACAGTTTTTTAGCTGTTGCGATGATTACTGCAAAATCAAATAATAACATATCTGCGTATAGATTGGACAGAAGCTATCAAGACGTATTATTAACGTTGATAAAAAAATTATCACATTTCATAATTGAGTTTCTCTCTAAATGTAATTTTAACGCTGTTTTAACTATGTTTTTACAATCAAAGAGCAAGATAAGTAGAAATGTTTTTGTTTCTATGAAAAATAATTATGATTACAGTGCAGGCTACAAATATGAAGATGCAAAATGCAAGTCAAGTAAATTGACATTATTCATTTCCTCGCTTGGTATGAACTACAAAGTAATCTATTTTTTTAATTCTAAATATGGAAATATCCAAGCATAATTCGTCATATCTTCCATTCATACATGTATAATTGAAATTTAAATTATTATCAACATCTTTGATCGGCACTGTTAGCTTCACGAAGTGTCCGCCATATTTTTTTCCTTGACGTGGATTAAAAAAACATCTCCGAACCAGGATAATTTTGTTAAATTATGATATATTTTTTAGTCATTTCAATGGCGCTCACATTATGCAAAAGTAAAATGATTGGTTTCACAATAAATCTTCAACGGCATGGTGAAACAAGATTACCACCTCTGTGGCTGAGCATTTCAGAACTTATTTTCCGAAAAGTAAACGGACATTATCGCCATCACTTATAATTCATCATTTTTTTCGTGCATTTAGCAAGTGTAGATTGGTATCATTATATTATATATATTTTTTTCGGAACGTTTCTTCGCTTCAAATGTTGAGGTTTTCAAATAAAATATTAGTTTGTTTCAAAAAAATATTCTGCATGCTATATAGCTTTTAAATAGCATAATTGTAACATATGAGTATGCAATGTAATATAAGTATTTTCTGCTAGTTGATTCATCTAAAATTAGCTCAATTTCAACCAAAGAATGTGATTGTATTATCTGAGTATTTTGTCAGTCTTAACTACAGACAGATAACTTGACTGTAACTGATGATCAATGATGCGTCAGGTGTGAACGACATACTTAGTATTATAAGTGTATCACAATACATCTTATATAACTTGTAAGATGTTTTATAAGCCGCCATTTTTTGCGCTGTTTTGAATTTATAAGTGTCCAAAATCAAGTAAATAATGCAAGAAAAATACAGCCGGTTATGTATTAAACGTTGAGTTTTTACTATTATATAACAAGTTGTGTTGCTTGGGTGAGCCCAATAAGCCAATTTTGGGTATATGCAGATTTACTCAAATTTGGGTTGAATGAGGGGGGGGTCTTGGGTTGAATTTACCTACTCTTAAGTAAATGTTTTTGCTGGAGGTGAAGGCAATTTACCTAGTGTGAGTTTAATCTATTTACTCAAATTTGGCTTATTGGGCCGAACTATGGGATTGCGTCAAAAGAACTCAATTTTGGGTAGTTTAGCGGGTCCGTGTGACTTCCCCCAGGTAAAACTAGCATATCGCACAACCAAAACAACACAAAATTTACTAAGACAAGTCAAAGATCCGATAACAAAAACGCAACGCTCCAAAGTCATATATAGCATACCATGCAAGGATTGTGACAAGACATACATAGGAATGACCAAAAATTTACTAAAAACTAGGCTAAGTGGACACCAAACACATATTAACAAACATGAAAAATTAAAAACATCCAACACACCACAAGCAGAAGAAGAGAGAAACAAACTTAGGGAAACAACTACACTCATGAATCATGTCATTGAAGACGACCATAATTTCGACTTGACCAAAACAACAATACTTGACGAATCTAGAAGAACATCTGCCCTACCAGTATTAGAGATGTGCCATATTACAAACAATACCAATACAGTTAACCACCGAACAGACGTAAGCAATCTCAGTACAACCTATGCAGGCATATTACACACACTTAAAAATAGACAGAGCAGAAAAAATCGACGAACAGACACAACAATCGTAAGGACTGTATCGTTAATTATGAGTACACTTTTGAGGCTCTGCATTAAAAAGACTATGCCTTATTTTGTTAACTGCTTTTTGTCTATGTGTTGCTAACGTTGTAAACAAACGATAACCTTCATTAAAAGTTAAACTTTTTCCTCAAGTGGAACAATGCGAGAGTTTACGGAGGAGAAGCGAAAATCGATTGTGACCAGGCACTGCAAGGAAAAATGATCATCGATAAGAAAATTTGCAAAAATTGAATGTGTTAGGGTTTTTGTTGTCCAAAATGCTATCAAACGATTCGGTATGCATAACACACTGAAAGACTTACCCGGACGCGGCAAAAACAGGTGCGTCCAAGTCAAATTTGGACAGCAAAACTTGCAAAATCGTTGAAGGAAAATAGGAGGTATCCATTAGAGATTACGCAAAAAAGTGTGAAACGACTGTTGGTATGGTTCAACGCGCAAAGGAGCGTAATTCCCCGAAGACCTACCCAAAACAGAAATGCCCAAAACGCAGTCAATTTCTGGCGGATTATGTGAAAACTCAGGCTTGGAAGCTGTTCGACGATGTTTTGAGCAAAAATTGCATGTGCATATTCATGGATGACATACGTTTCAAATTGGACTACAAGGTACTTCCAGGGGCACAGATTTTCACTGTTAAGCATGGCACGGATGTTACGATTTAGGAGAAATCGATTTTTTGCGAAAAAAATGGGAAATGTGTTGGTTAGGCAAGCAATTTGTCAATGTGGTATGAAATCGTCACCTTTCTTCACCGTCCCAGGTATGAACGTCGAAATATACCGGAAGAAATGTCTCCAGAAACATATTCTGCCACCCATCTGAAAGCACAAAGGTCCTACATAGTGGTTTCTGCTTTTAGTGGTGTTGCGTGTACGTACACGCTGCATTATACGAACACCACCTGAGTTACTGGTTGAAAATAGTAAACAAAGATCAGCTGTTCCCAGCAAAATCAAATGGGCATATTTTCAACCAGTAGATTTGCATTAGTGTTCGTGATACCGCGCTGCGAAACCACTATTACCTTGGCCGGATTTGGCATCCTGCCACTATGCGCGTGACACCTTTGACAGGTATGAAGTAAACAATGTTCAATTTGTGGAAAAGGCAATGAATCCTCTAAATTGCCCGTAAGTAAGGCCCATTGAGAAATAGTTAACTTTGATGAAAGGGAAACTACGGAAAAAGGATAGAGGAGCAGAGGACGTCACAAAATTCAAGAAAAACTGGGTCAACGTATGCAAAACCATCGTCGGAACGGTTGTCCAAAGCGTTATGAAGCACGCCAAGAAGAAAGTGCGAGAGGTGGCAAGATCCACGAAAAATTAAATATACAATCATGTCATGGGCTTTTCTGATGGTCAATGAACAATGTAATTGAATTTAATTTACAAAATAAATAAAACATTTTGAAATACAGCAATTTTAAGGTGTACTCATAATTAACGATACCGTCCTTACGATAGCTATAAAAGCACAAAAGCTCCATACTAGAAACAGACCAAACTATAAATTGACTAAACAGAAATTCACCATTTTGAAATCACCGTTTTTACCACTAGACAAAATCCTGTGACAAATAAGTAAAAGTGTAAACGAAAAAATTTGTTCAATTAAGCAAAACCATGACCACACGACATGCAGAACAGCAAAATCTTTAAGACGAAGACGAGAAACCATGTAAGAAACACTAGACTAAATTAACACAACTCAAGACTAATGAAACATTTGTACAAAACAGTTTTCCCTTGAAAAAGGCCACACCCAATGGACGAAACGTCGGGTAAAATAAACATATAACGTCTAATTAAGTGTATGACTGAGATAGCCGAACATAAAAGTTAACATCAAGTTCCAGTCGCAACTACCATCGGAGATGCAAGCTTTTGTGTAATCGCACGATAGGAAAATATTTGTATGACGATAGCAAAAACCATTGTTAACTCATCTAGGCTCAGTGTACCAGTTATGGCTATAGTACCTCAAATTCGCCATAGTTGATTTTCAACCTTTAAAGATACAAATCAACAAGAAAAAAATCGTGAACAACAGATCACGATCACAAAAGATGATTGCAATCATTCAAACTTCACAATTTGCTCAAATTATGGTAGAAATAAATCATTTTCCTTAACTTTTCGGCCTCCTTGCACCCTATTTCGCCATAGTGTACCAGTTATGGCAACTCCCATAAGGAATGCATGTAAATAGTGCGAAGTGGAACCCAAATTAACAAATGTGTCCATAAGTGGTACATGGTTCCTATCTTTGGCACACGCCGTAATAAATACTAAAAGTAGTTTTGGCTCCGTTTCTATATTTTTCCTGTAAAGTATTGAAACAAATCAATCATTTGACTTATTGTTTACATTCGTCGGTCTTCTTCTTATTTTTGTAGAAATAGTTTTTCTTAGGTAGTGCGATAACTGGTACAGGCACCCTATCTGAAATTCATTTGGGCTCGCACAAAGTGCTTTAACCTATGCATCTGAGCCGTCGCATTCGAACAAAACATTTCCTAGCTTTGTTTGACATCTACTTCGCTCAAAGGAGAAACATATGGTCTCATTTTTATTATCAACCCACTCAAGTTTCCTTGCGAGCTGGTCATTTAGATAGTTACTCTACTGTTCTCAAAGCTGCACCGGCTGCTGGTTAGAAGAAACAAGTAGCCGAGATGCTGGTACAGCAGTAGCCATAAATTTGGACAAACTCTCGAGCTTTATGTAGATTTTGGCATCTTATCTTGTCTCCTTGAACGGACCGACAACGACCGACCACGTAAGCGATATGAACTTGCACAAGCACATCACAGTCACCTAATGGAATGCCAGAACGGAGAGTAGTTGCTCCCGGCTAAGATCATAATTCGCTACCATAACAGACGTCGTTTCACTGAGAAACCCCTCTCTTTTCACGGGTCAACATCGTTTTTTTTTTGTTCGCCGTTAAAGAAACAAGAGAAGCTCCTCTGGAACGAATCCAGAAACCAGCTTTCGGGGTGGCATCCTAACCGGAAGACAAACGAGCAAAAAGGGATTATGTTGTCGTTTTTTTGTATCCTACCTGTTCACTGCTGATGGTCTTGCAGTGCTGTTCAGTGTTCTGGCCGTCGTCGTCGTCGTGATGACAAAGTCAGCTTTGCGTTGGTCGAAGTTGGAGAAGGTAAAAAAAATCGGTGGAGCTACTCGAGAGCTGCAGGTGCCGATATGATGAACAGCTCAGTACCTCGACAATTTACAAATTTCTGGCCAACGTCAAACGTCACCTTCAAGATGTGATGATTTATCATCGAGCAATCGCGCTGCGAGGGGAGGGATTCGATGTAAAATGTGCGCTTTCGGGAAAATCGAACATTGTTTTCATATGAATGTACAAAACGGACTCGGTGGTCTAATGGCCTAAACCGTTCCTGATTCGTATGAAGAAAGTCATAGGTTCCATCTTTAACCCGTCCCTTTCATCATACTCTGTATCTTTACATTTACTTTCTTTCTGCGTTTCTATATATACAACTCATAAATATATTTTCATAGCCATTACTAGAACCAGAAAAGGTTTGGAGAGTCTGTATCTCATTTCATCCATAAACTACACTACACATGAATCCAACATGTTACGCCTACAAGTTATGCAACCAGCAAACTGTATCGCAACACCTTCAAAGTAGTCAATACATAATCTCTAACCTTATGCCTGGCATCCGCGCACCAACGTGAACCTCTGCCACACAGCTATTTCCAAAAACAAACCCTCTGAGATCCCAGTATGAACTTGCGCAGATGCAGTGGTATATACGGTCTGCTGTAGGCAAGTGAATTAGGTAATCACTTCTTCCTCGTCTTCGCATTGCCTTGCAATTAAACATACTTAACAGACGCTAAACATGGAAGACTTACACACTGAAGATGGCTGTTAGTCCAACACAATCTGATTGGTTTCTTGAGTGAATCTAGTGAAACTGAAACTACTTCGGTCAATCGAGCTTAAGTTGATCTTGGTATTATAAACATTTTGGCATGATTGCGCTATTTTACTCTGATCGGGTTGTTGTGAGTTGTTTGATTTCACTGACTTCAATCCATTTCGCAGCAAAAATTCAGCATTTCTTAAGTGGCGCATTATACTCCGCTCTCCCCAACAGAGTCGCGGGAGTGTGGTTTGCGGCATAAGGTGAGGAAAATATTGGATCACGACCAAGTGGCTTTCGGTCGCGTCGCGTCGGTTCGGTACCGAAAATGGGGAACAATACCTACGTTTGATTGCATCTTGCTGCCAGCGCAGCCCCCCTCCGGAACCAAGATGGATGATGACGAATTTCGGTACAAACGCGCGTGTTCTTACAACAGGAGGATGATGGATCTCACGGAGAAGAAAAAAAAAAGATGAGCAGAATCGATTCTGCGGGGTGAAGATGCGTGGAAACATTAAATTACCACGGTTGGAAGGTTGGATCCACATAATTGACGAATGTCAGCCGGTAACATATGTTCCCATGCTTTGGGCAGGAGAAAAACATCATACAGAGTAACGTTTCCAATCAACGGTAGATCTATCAGTAAGTTGTCATCTTTCGTCGAGAAATTTGAGCAATTAGGAATAATGGGCAAGTGGGAGACGTTTTTCCATGGATACCTTGCTGGTTGCAATGCAACGTTATTCGAAAACAAAACCATAAAGCATGGAGCTTAGTTACATCTCTAGAACATGACAACGCTTTATAACCTTTAGTAAACGTAACCTCAAAACAAACAATAAACTTTCAACAAAGTATTGAAGCGATGTACTGAATATGGATGCATCATTCTGTAAAAAAGGCAACAAATGAATGGATTCAGCTGCAATTTCATACAATGGGCATACCGAAAATAACTGCAACAGACAACGAAGCAAAATGCAACCAAAGCTTTCACGAAAATTGTTCTTTTTTTCTATTTTTTTTTTGGTACATGCCAACAACTGTAAACTGTGGAACAATTTCTGACGTCCGGAATTTTGATGGCCTGCCCACACAATCTAGTGTTGCAGAAGTTCGTCCCAAAACAAAAATGTGGTAATGCTTCGGCTTTTATCCATTATCCTGAATATGTGTGTTAGTAGATCATAGATAGATCCACTCAATTTCTGTGCTTAGGAATTGAGCAATAAATAATAAGGCACCGCATACCTACTTCTTTCTGGATTGAGCCGAACTGAAGTGACGAATTTAACAACACGCTGACGTATTATGTGAACGCAGTTTAGAATTCTTGAAGTGTTTCCCAAAAAAAAGTTGAAAAATTTAACTTGCTTATTTCTGGAATGTTCTATTACGATGAGGTTGTCTAAGGATTGACCACGTTATATGATGCCAATGAACGTACATATAAAACATTTGGGTTTTAAATTAACCACAGCTTTTCTTTGGTTATAAGTTTGCCAATCATTTTGACGTTTGTGATCTTCTTTGATTTTTTTTTGCAATTTCTTTGGAAATTCCTTTGGAAATTCATTTGAAAAACTCTTCGACCTATTATTTGGGCATTGATTCAGTAATTCTTGTGAGTTTTTGAAATAATTTTCGAATCAGTTTTAAAACAATTGTTAAAAACGATTGACATATGGATAACTGAATGAATTTACAAATATATTTCCGAAGAAATCTCCAAATGCATTATCTAAAAGTATTTCTTATAAAAAAAAAATGCCGAATAGAATCCAAAGGAATTTACCATGCTCATAATAATTGTCAAACGTGCTGTCCAAAAGCTGCCGAGAAAATAATACCAATAAATGGTATATAAACGTAACGGTGAATTTTCCCAAGAGTAGCCAAAGTAATTCCTTAGAAAATTGCAAAGGATTTGGCTAAACCAATTCCAAAAAAAAAATGCTAAACAATTTCCCGAAGAAGTTGTCCAAAAATTTCTGAAGAAATTTTCGCAAGAATTTACGAAGAAATTTCCAAACGGATTGAAGAATATGTCAAAAAAATTCAGAAAAGATTCTCAAAAGAATTGCTCCATAATTGTTCAAAGCAATTACTGAAAGATTTTCCAAAGACAATACCAGAGTAACTTCCAAAAGATTCATTGAAGGAATTTACAAATAAATTTTAGAATAAATTCGAAAAATATTGCAAAAGAATTTTTCTAACAAATTCCAAAAAAAAAATCAATGGGGGTAACCTAAGGTATCTCCAAAAATGGCCAAAATATTTCTATTCCTTAGAGCACTACTAAAAACATGAACTCTCATTGGAATTACAAACGTCTTTCACAAAACAGTTCATGGAGGAATTTTGGAAGAAATTTTCCAAACATTCTTCAAATAAATGGCCGAGAAAATTCCAAATGGCATTGATAAAGAAATTGTGAAAGAAGTTTCCAGGGAAGTTCTTGACGTCCAAGCTGAATTAATTACCAGCAGCATTACCGAGGAAATTCTTGAAAAAAACTGCTGGAGGAATTGCTGGATTAGTAACAAAATATGCCAAAATATTGCCAAAAGAATTCAAAATAAAAAAAAAGTAAATTTTCAATTCCCTTAAAATATTGCAAAACCTTTCAAAATGATTTAGTTGAATCGATTCCCGAAAACATGCTGAAAAATATTCAAAAAAAACTATTGAAAAAAAAATCCAAAAGAAGTTCTGCAAGAACTTACAAATAAATTTCCGAAGGAACTCTCAAGAATATGCTGGAGAAATTTTTGCAAGATTCCTCAACAGAATTGCTGCAAGATTTTTTTTAAGGCAATACCAGAGAAATTTCCACATGCATTGCCGGAGATATTTTTAAAACATTTTTCGAATGGATTCTGAAAGATTAGCGGAAGAAATTTTCAAACAAATTCAAGAACAAAATCTCAAAAAATTATACTGAAGAATCAAAAATAATAATTACGGATGAAACTTACAAAAGAGCTATCGAAAAAAAATCCCGAAGTACCGACCCAAACGAAAGACGTTTTCCAGAAATTGCTCGAAAAAATTTTAAAGAATATGGTGAAGATATTCCTAAAGAAAATATGGCAGGAATCCCTGGAAGTATAGCTGAAGAATTCGTGACGAGACTGTCGAAAGAATTCTGATTTAAATGACTGAAGGCATTAACAAAACAGTTGTTGTGAGAATTTCGTGAGGAATTTTCAAAAATTTCTCAAACAAATTTCCTAGAAATTCCAAATGGTATAGTTAAAGAAAATGCGAAAGAAAATTCCAAAGACATTCGTGACGAAACTTTCTCGAGTCCAAACTGAATTAATTACCAGAGGCATTACCGAGGAGATTCTTTAAAAGAGTGCCGGAAGCCGGAAGCACTGCTGGAGAAATACCAAAAGAATAAAACAAAAAAACACTATTGCGGCAGCTATTTAAAACGGGCTTTAGAAATTGTTTATTCAAAGGGGATTTAAATGAGTTGTCGAAAATTTTTAAATGGTAAATTTCAAAAATATTTCAATGTACATGCCACTGAAAATTTCAAAGGCGCTAATGTGCAGAAATTACATAATTATTTTTCAAAGAAAATAAATGTAAAATGCTAAAATAATTACTGGAGTTAAAGAATAGCTGAAGGAATGCTCAAGAAATTTCCAAATATATTTCTGAGGCAATCTTTAAATGCATTACCGAAGGGATACCCAAACAAAAAATGCCGAATTACAATGATCGGAATATGCTGAAAAATATTAAATTTTCCAAAAAATTTCCAAAGGATTTCTTAAGCATATGCTGGAAGAATTTCAGAAAAAAATTCCTGAGAGAATTGCTCCTGGATTTTTTGAAGGCATACTAGAGAAATTTCCTAAAAAATTGCCGTAGTTATACCCAAAGAAGTTTCCGAAGAAATTTTAAATTAGTTACAGAAGAATTTTTCCAAGAAATTCAAAAACAAAATGTCAAAAAATGCCAAAACAATCCACAAAGAAATTGCCTAAAACGAATTGCGGATGAAGCTTACAAAAGAGATAGGTACCAAAGAAGTTTTAAGAAACTGTGTGAATTCTCATTGGTATTACAGAAGGATTTTACAAACCAGTTGCTGGAGGAATTTTGTAAGGAATTTTCAGAAGATTTCTCAAATAAACTGCCGAGGGAACTCCAGATTGCGTTGGTAGAAAAGTCCTCAAAGAAATTGCAGAAGAAATTTTCAAAGATATTCGTCAAAGAAAGTCCGAATTAATTGCCGTATTTGCCGAAGAAATTCCCTAAGGAAATACCGTAGAGATGGTGGAAAAAATACCAAAAAAAAAGAGATAAAAGAAAATTTCTGCAGAAATTTTCAAAACAACAACTTGAGAAATTCTCAAATCCCCAAAAAAAAAAAATCAATGGAATGTTTGATGAAACTTTAAAGTAATTGCTGAATTAACAAAAGTAATTGTTCAAGTAAAGGAATTGTTCAAAAAGTAATTAGCGACCAATTTTTTCAAGTAAATACTCGAACTTTTCTTGATTTGATTTTCAAACGTTTTACCGAAAAAAAATCACAAAGAAAAGGCTAAAGAGAATTAAAATGAATTGTCGAAGAAATTTCTAAAGAAAATACAAGTAAACCTCCAAAGTCATTGTCACTGAGAGATTTCCCAAAGGGTACCGGAGAATATTCCAACTAAATTACATAAATTATAACAAACAAGTCGTATTGCCAAGATTATTACCAAAGGTATTCCAGAAATTATTTCCTTAGGAATTGCCTCACGAATTTGCAGTGCAACCGTCGAATAATTTCATCAAGTTGCTAAAATAATTATTGGAGCTATGGGATTGTCGAAGGAATATTCAAGAAATTATGGCAGGATGTCTCTCAAGAGTTCCAAACGTTGTTTAGGATAGAGACGAACCAGCCAAAGGCTGAAAGTCTCTTTAATAAAGACAAATCAATCAATCAATCAGTTCCAAACAATCGAATAAAACAATAAAAAATGTGCACTACACGAATTTTGTCATTTTTTATTGTTCTTTGAATTTACGATTAAGTAGGTAGTTTGCGTTATTATCTTCAGTCAATAGTGGTTTTCACAATAAATGATGAAGTCGATTCAAAAACCAAATAAAGGTAAAGTGTATGTATTCAGTATTTTCGATTTCCCAGACAACCAATTTGCACGTATAATGAAGATTATGACCGTGTTACACGTACTTTTATGCAGTTAAGTTACATCGTATAGGATGACGTGAAAGTGCCTTATGCGTGCAAATGTGGAGGCGATATGCGTGCATTGGTGGGACAACAATAACGTCATACGACTTGAGACGATATCTTATGCGACGTACGGTGTGCACTATTGCGACGTAATAAAGCATCTTATGCGACTCAATAATATTCGAAAAAGAAAAACAATTATTGTCACCTAAAGTGTCTAACTAATGACCTTTGGATAATCGAGCCGCACTTTAAACTTGATATCAAACATGGATGTCAAAGCATTTTCAACAGTGTAATTTCCCACATGGCTTGGTCAGCCAAAGCAAAATCAAGAAATTAACATCAAACAATGCTTGTAAAACAGGCTAATTAATTATCATGACATTCAAATTCACCTCAGTATTTGTTGACATGCACTTGGTTTAATGCGAACAGACTATCTGGAGCTAAAACCGACAAAGTGTGATTTCCCGCAATGTTTCCACTATTCCTCTCTGGCTAGCGTCAGCCATTGTTGATTACACCGTTAGCATTAGCATTAGCATTAAGCGAGTCGCACAAATTCGTAGGTGGTACAGTCCTAGACCGCTGTTATGAGGGTTGCCTCCTTCCCGTCCGAACCAAAGCACAAAGATTTGGGTCTAATCTCTGACTCTTAGACAAGACTGACGCAATCCTCCAATGGTCGAGCACTGTCCTGGCCACGTCCTTGCGACTGCTGAGGAATGGGAAAGGATGGTTAGTTTTGGACACCTATGAAAAATGTAGACAACTCTACGATCTCTCAGGCCTAGGTGTCACGGGAATTTGGGTGTTCTTAGTGGAAGGGTAAACTCCAAAGGATACGCTTGGTTAACGTTCAGGCACACCATTGTTAGACTGCTTCGAATCAGTTGTCTGCCCAATTCATCTTGGGTTCCTCGTCCTCTTGTTGGCATTTGGTTGAATTACTAGATTCTTCGGTTGATAATCTGAAATATAAAATAATATTAACATCGTACGTCAAATAAGATACATATTAGTGATACGCTCGCCACAGTTACACATTTTTAAAATATTATTTATATCGTACGATACATTTAACTGAATCCTGCTGAAATAAAATATTAATTAGCAGTACATTGAAACACAAATACTACAAAACACAAGGAAAAGAGCATCAAACTTTGATCTTGGAATATTTAAAAATACGGTAAATATCAAGATCAAAATTTGATTTGGTAGATCTTACACCGCAACGCACCACTCTAAGGTGATGTACCCACGTTACGGGGAAGCCATTGTTGATTACACCGTTCAACACTAAATTTTGTTATGGGATGAGAATAAAAATAACAGGGGTTTGGGACCCTAGAATATGACACTTCGACAATAACAAAACTAACCCAAATACCGACAACGCCTAAAAATATGTACGGCACGTTCCAATGCACATATCATTTGAACAACCCAAGTTCTCCATACAAACTTCGGTTTTAAACTGTGAAGGCTCGGTCCAATATTAAAAAAAAAAATCTTTCACTATGGAACTTCTAGGGTCCCAAACCCCTGTAATTTTTTGTTCTCCTCCCATAACACCAAATTTTGTAAAATTTTGTCGAGCAGTGTTATCAGTGCCACACAAACCAAAATTGATGAGTTTATACACTGGAACCTCTTTTTATGCACATGACTGGGACTGCATAAATTAAAAATGTGCATAAATTAGAAAAGGCATAAAAAGAGGGAAATTTATGCATAAATTAAGTTTTGGCTTTAATTAAAGAATCTAGTTCGCCAGAACAGGTCGTGCTCCTGGGCAGTTGAGATGGGGCTAAGGGGGTTTGCACAAAGTTTCCGGAGAGGCCAAAAAGGGGGTTCCAAGGGGCTTCAGGGGCGTTTACAGGGGTTGTTTCGGGAGACTTGAGGAGCCTTTTAACCCGGAAATGGTCGTGTTGTGTACTGAGTACACGCACCATAAAAAATGCACGCTTGTGGTACACAGCATGAGCGCGGCGGTACTGCAGGTAGTTAGTCAAAGACGCGACTACTCGAGGGTTAAGGATGTTCTGTCCAGATTTTTTGGTGTTTTCATGGGATTACGTTGAATTCTGGGGTATTTCAACAGTATTAAGTGGATTTCAGGGGCGTTCCAAGGGGCTTTGGGGGCAATTCAAGGGATCTCATGAGCCTTTAAAGGGCGTTATAAGAAATTTGAGGGGCGTTTTAAGGTACTTCAGAGTCTGCTCTGAAACTTCCTGAAATGCCTCCAAAATCCCCGTTAGACCCCCTCAGACCCCATGTAACGCACCTGAGGGCTCCAAACCCCCCGAAAACTCCTCCGTGACGCTTTCGTAACGCCTCTTAATCCCGCAGAAAAAGCTCTGAAATGTCCTGAAATGCCTTCAAAATCCTCCTTAAACCCCCTTGGACCTCATGTAACGCAGAATGAGAAGCTCCGAACACCCCGAAAACTCCTCCGTAACGCCTCTGAATCACGCCGAAAATGGTCTGAAACATCCTGAAATGCCTAAAAAATCCTCCTAAACCAAAACGCCTTCGTAATGCCTCTGAAACCAGCCGAAAATGCTGGAGACTTCCTGAAATGACTCCGAAACCCCCTTAAGACCCACTCGGACCGCATGTAACGCACATGAGACCTTCGAAAACACCCAAAAGCGAACCTGTAACCTTCCTTTGCTCTCCTCTGTAAACACCCCTTGGCCACCGTTGCAATGGTTCCCGTCATTATTAAATATTCTTATGCACAATTTTGGTTCTGAGTAGCTTTCCCTCTCTTTATGCAGGGCATAAAAAAAGTGCATAAATTAAAAGTGCATAAAAATAACATGCATAAAAAGAGGTTTTAGTGTACTTATTCACTTTCATGTAGCGTTTTGGCACTGCATTCGCAGTCTAACAGCACTTCTGTCATTGTTTACACATATCAAATCGCATTATGTCAACGTAAACTGTTCTATTCTAATGCGAGTTTGTATGCACCCTTTTACGAGTTTATTTTTACATTTATGCGATTTCATGAGTACACCAATGCGAGTTCAACTGGCATAATATGAAAAGTACCAAACGAAGTCGTATAGCCATCGCAGCGAATTCATTTGACACTGCGAATAAGCCTGTAAACGAACAACCTGTAAAAATCCCTGTAGTTTCAGATAAGGAGGGTGTCATTCGCCGCACGATGCTAGAAATCAGCGTATTGAGCTCGTTTTTACCCCGCTCTCTCTCACACACACCTTTTTGAGAAAATCCTCATTTGTTCCCGACTCGTGTTCAAAATAAATGACTTATTTAACTCGCATTTGTGTAAAAACTTCCATAGTATCGACTATTTGACATAGGGTTGATCCTGATCTTATCGATTGCGTTCCACTCCAGGCGAAGATGCATGTGAAATTTCAAAGAAATAGGGGATCTCGGGGTTATTTGAAGATATTTCAATTTTTGAGGCCGTTCGGTGAGCCTAATCAGCTCCATTCGATACTACGAAAGTTTTTACACAAACACGAATTAAATAAATCGTTTATTTTGCACTCCAGGATTTTTCTTAAAAGGTGAAATAGAGAGAGTGGGTCAAACGGGCCCGCTACACCGATTTCCAGCCTCGTGCGGCGAATGACACCCCCCTTGTCTGAAACTGTAGAGATTTTTGCAGTTTGTGTCAAAAATTCATTCGAATCCATCCACTCCGAGTAGAGATATTGAATTTATTCGCGTTTTATACCTATTTTTCCCATTGTGCATCGCAATAAGTCCAAACAATAACAGCATATGCGATTAAAATTGTCCTTCTGCTGTATATTTATACGATAGTTACTTAAAATAATACTTTATAGGATGTAGTGCGTGCATCCTAATGCGAATCCTGGTTGTCTGGGCTATTTGGAAGAAACTCTCTCTCTCTCTTCTTGGCGTAACGTCTTCATTGGGACAAAGCCTGCTTCTCAGCTTAGTGTTCTATGAGCACTTCCACAGTTATTAACTGACAGCTTCCTCTGCCAATGACCATTTTGCATGCGTATATCGTGTGGCAGGCACGAAGATACTCTATGCCCAAGGAAGTCAAGGAAATTTCCTTTACGAAAAGATCCTGGACCGACCGGGAATCGAACCCGTCACCCTCAGCATGGTCATGCTGAATACCCGTGGAACAAACTCAGAAGTTTGATATAAACGTTCAGTGTCGTACTAAGTACCATTAAAGCTTCTTTCATACAATAAAACTGAAGGATTATTGTGATTATTGGAAAATCCGACTTGGTGCATGAACAACAAATCATAATCGAGTTTGCGACTTTAGAAGGGTAGATGATTATCTCGAAGATACACAAAGTAGCACAATTAGCATGCCACAATTCAAATAGTCTAGGGTGCAGTTGTGTGTAATGTAGTGGATCCAACTTTCAAACGGTTGTTTCTCAACCATTTGACCTTTCCCAAGCGAAGCTTCATTGGGAGCAGCAGCATAGACATTCATAGAGGCTTAAAATATGGGAAAATTAATAATTATATAAAGCAATATGTTTGTTGAATTAGAGGCAGAACCCTCCCGCCTGACAGCAAATTAGTCTGCAAGAAGCCATTATCGCGAGCTTCCATCACCGGAACGGGCAAGTCAAGTGCCTATTAGCCATCTCCTCTGACAGCTTGGCAGATCATCACCTACAACAATTGGCCGACAACTCCCTCCCGGCTGTGCGTGCGTGGTAACAGAGGCATCAAGAAGTCAAGAAGCCGCACCGGCCAAAAAAGGAGCGTTGGCCAAGGTTCCAATCAAAAAATTTGCATTTTTAGCGCTCGAGCAGACGCAAGATCAAGAACCACTACGGCACCACCGCACCGTCGTCGTCGAGAGCTTTCCGAGTCGACGACGCATGATTGACTGACTACTGCGGGAGGGAGACACGGCGACAGACGGGTTGAGTTAATCCGTCAGAGGTTACCATGAATGAGGATGTGCGTTGCAAATTGCTCGTCACAAATGTGGTTATCTAATTCCTAATTGCAAATCAAATTTCTCCGCCGTCACCACACCGCACCGGTTGACATGCTTGACAATTTTTCCCGCTGCGCAGCGCTGTCTGAGCTATCAGTTGCCACAGATCTCCTCCGTCAGCAGTAGTGGGTTGGGTCCGCCTCGTCGATGTCCCCAGAATACAATCCCTACCTAATGCTCTTTCTCTCTGCGATGCGTATTCGAGGCCGGTATCATTCAATGAATGCTAACGAGGAGCCACTCAAGCAGAAATAAAACGGGAAGTAAGCGTTTAGTTTGAATACCAAAAGGTGCGTACCTCTCTATGACCTAACCACAGCGCTGCTGGGTCGATCAAACGCACTGTTGACTGTGGACTCCATCGTTGAGTTCCAGAACTACGTTGGACGGTTGTTGGCGTGGGGCACCACTATAATGAGGAGGGGTCATTAACTCATATTATTTGCTGTGATCTCGCAAACGATCGGTCGTTGGCGGTTTGTCATCTTTCGTCGTCGTCATCGTGGACTGAGGTAGAACTGAAACGGCCAGATTGTAGTCAATTTTGCAAGTCAAGCTTGCAAATCTTCGGATCTCTCCTGATCGAGGATCAGTGATGGGCAGGTCAATGGCGAATCACGGCACGGCGGCGGCGGCAACAACGGCTGATGGGGAAACAATACCTAAATGAACGAACGAAGTAAGGTTGGTAAACCAACGAACGCATGACTGGAAATCGATTGATTTTTTCGGTAATCTGATAGCGAATGCTTTGAAGAGTCAAGAGCGCGGCGGCTGGGAGCAGGGGCTGTCTGACTTTGGTTGAGTCGTTAAAGAGTAGATTATGGGTGTTCTTCGAGCTTCATTGGAGAAGATATTGAGTTTCGTCTTCCGGACGAATCGGGCGAAGTGATGAAGGATAAAATTAGATATAAATATCGCACGACGTATCTTGCTTTGGTGATCATTATGGGACTAGAGTCTTCTTAAGCCAATTCCGGCCAATTTTTTCATACACTGGTGTATTTTTTTGTGTTTTGATCTTTTGCAATATAAATATCTCGTGCGGATGAGATCTGTTTGCGTAATTATTTTGCTTACTATGATGATTTCCCTTGAAAGCTCATTCAGGGAAGATATCCGAAAACATACATGTATGCTCCAAGATGGTGAAACTACCAACCAATGTAGCAACAGGATCCATTGTGCAGGGTACAGACTACCCAACAAACATTTTTGCTGCACAAGAATCGAACAAACCACTCTCAAGCAAACTTTAGCTTAAGAAACTGTTGTTCAACTAGTTCTGTTTCTTGGGTATGGTCCGGCATTCTAGCAACATTTCCTTTCCTCCGCCGCCCATCCGGCTTTACTTCCTGATCCTAGATGATTCCTGTCGTGCTCAGTTCCACCTACAAGCAAGCCGTTCCACATGATATGGTAATAATCTCCATGGAAGCCGTAAAAAAAGACTAATTGATCGAATTTCGTGAAAATCGTACCTTGGTTGGTGAGGCCGTTCCTCACATTAGGGTAAGTGTACCAATAGTGGCGAATTAGGTCAAGATGGTTGAAGTTTTATGTCAAAATATACAGAACCGTTCACACTTTTCGGTTGAAATATGGTAGCTGGGGATTTTTTTTATTACCGTACGGGATTGGGCTGAAGGGTCTCAGATTTTCATGAAGTTTTTTTTTCCACAGACAGGGCTCATGGATATATGAACAAAAAAAATGAGAAAAATTCAGGGTCGCCTATTTTCCCGGGTGGAATTTTTTGTTTTCTCCTGACACTACTTACTTTGAAAAATCACAACTCAAGAACGAAGCATCGTCGAAACAAAGTTTTTTTTAAAGAAAATGATGGCAAATTTTCTCAGGAATCAAAAAAATATGAACAGGAAAAAGTTTTCCACACAATTTTCAACAGTTGAGAAAATTTGTAAAAGAAAAGCCGAAAAAACTATGCCCGAACTCGTGGAAAATTTTCTAAAACATATTTTCGAGAAGGTAATTCCATAAGCATTGATCGCTGAAATTTTTGGAATGCACTTAATTTTCGTTTCTGAGTTGTGGCAAATTTTGTGAAAAATGACCATGTAATGTAGGCTTACATGGTCATTTTCATAAAATTGGCCATAACTCAGTAAAAGAGTACATTCCAAAAATTTCAGCGATCAAAGCTTATAAAACTAACTTTCTCAAAAATATTTTTCTTGAAAGTTTTCCGCGAGTTCGGGCATAGTTTTTCCGGCTTTTCTTTATGAATTTTCTCAACGGTGGAACATTTTATGGAAAAGTTTTTCCACTTCATATTTTTTTTTGAATTCCTGCGAAAATTTGCTTTCATTTTCATTCAAAACTTTGTTTCTACGATTCTTCGTTCTTGAGTTATGATTTTTCAAAGAAAATACTTTTATGGCACATTTGGACATTTTTCAACAAAATTGGCCATAACTCGAAAATGAATAAAAGTGCATTTCCAAAATATCAGCGATTACAGCTTATTAAATAACCTTCTCAAAAATATATTTTCGAAAATTTTTCACGACTTCGGGCATAGTTTTTCGGCTTCGGTGGAATATTTTGTGGAAAACCTTTTTTTCAGTTTATATTTTTATATAAATTTTGAGAAAATTTGCTTTCATCTTCTAAAAAAAACTTTGTTTCTACGATGCCTCGTTCTTGAGTTGATTTTTCAAAGTAAGTAGTGTCAGGGGAAAACAAAAAAAAATCCACCTGAGTTTTCCGGGAAAATAGGCGACCCTGAGTTTTTCTCAATTTTTTTTGTTCATATATTCATGAGCCCAGCCTGTGGAAAAAATTTCATGAAAATCTGAGACCCTTCGGCCCCATTTGTACGATAATAAAAAAAAAGCACTACTCGGACGCAGACAGGTACCGATGAAATTCAAACAGATGATGGAGATGCGTGGTCTTTCACGTGAGTTCTTGGGAAATATACTTCAGGCATACTTGCTTTTATCAAACCTCATTCTAAACCATTATCCAAAAAAATTCAAGTCCTTAACTATTCAATGAACGAAAGAGTGTGAAACAAAACTACTGAACTAAGGGTACCTAATATCCATTTCTGAATAATATTTACAGGACTTCTTAGAGCTCAATTCGTGGGTGTATTATATGGATTAGCTTACTTGAGCTTACGGCTTAGTGATCCAACGTTGGAAGAGCTTCCATGTCGGAAATGGGCTCGTAATACGGTACTGGTTCAAATCGCAGTGATTTCTCCAGAAGTTTATTATGTTCTTTTTCCAGAAGTTCTTTCATAAGTTTCATCAGACATGGCTCCAGAAGTTTCATCAGAGATTCATCCAGGAGGATTTAGGGATGCCTCTAGGACATGGTTTCCCAAACTGTGGGTCGCGACCCCCCAGTCGGCCTTCATCCAGGGGGTCGCGAGGGACAGTAGAATATGTTTACTGCAACAGACAACAAATGAGGGAATTTCTACGGTGAGTCGCGAAAAGTAGGTCTGCTGGCAAAAGGGGGTCGTGCACCCAAAAGTTTGGGAACCTATGCTCTAGGAGTTTCATCATGGATTCCTTCAGAAGATCTCTTAGGTGTTTCGGCAACAGTTCCTTCAGGAGTTACTCCTAGAGTTCCTTCCGTATTTTATGCAGGGGTTCCTGCAAGGATTCGCAGAAATTTCTCCTGCAGTTTCTTTTGAGATCCCCCCCCCCCCTGGAATTTCATTCATCAGGATCCATTATGAAATTCCGTCAGAAATTGCCCGTGAAATCCTTTGAGGACCTTTCTAGGGGTTCCTGCAGTGTAATAGTTCTTTTAGGGTTTTTTCCACAAATTCATTCAGGGATCTCTCTATGATTCCTTCAGGAAAATTCTCCAGTAGTTAGTAGTAGGATTCAGGGATGCATCCAAGTATTTCATCAGGGGTTCCTTCAGAAGTTCCATCAGAGATTCTTTCAGGAGGATTCAGGGATGCCTCCAGGAGATCCATAAGGAATTCCAGTAGGAATCTCCAAAGGAATTCCAGTAGGAATCTCCAATGGAATCCCCACAAGAATTCCAGCGAGAATGCTCAAAGGAATTCGAGGAGGATTCCCCGAAGGATTTCGCCTGTAAACCTTTTGGGGATTCCTACTGGGAACCCTTCGGAGATTCTTTCTGGAATTCCTTTAGGGATTCCTCCTGGACTTCCCTTCAGGATTCCTCCAGGACTTCCTGAGGTGATTCATCCTGGAATCCTTTTGGAGATTCCTACTGAATTTTCTTCCTGCAGGATTTCCGTCAGAGATTCCGCTTGAAAATCCTCCAAGGATTACTATTGGAATTCCTTCGGAGATTTCTCTTGGGATTCCGTAGGGGATTTCTCCTGGAATTGCTTCGGGGTTAACTGCTGATTTCCTTCGGAGATTGCTCCTGAAATTCCTTCGTGAATTCCTCATGGAATTCCGTCGAGGAATTCTCCAGGAATTCCTTTGATGATTCTCACTAGAAATCATTCGGAGAATCCTCCTCGAATTCCTTTGCGGATTCCTGCTGGAATTTGTTAGGGATTCCTACTGGAATTTTCGCTGGAATTGCTTCGGAGATTCTTGCTGTAATTTCTTCGGGAATTCAATTGAGGATTTCTTCTGAAATCCCTGCAGTCACCGAGCAAAATATAGTTGGCGCACAGGTTTATGCTCAGTATGGCATTTAGATTCGTTGTTCATATACATTAATCAAAACTCGTTTCATCTGATGTCTTGTTAATTAAAATGTAAAACTTCTTGGAACAACAACCTAGCCATCGCCATCGAACAATCCTGCAACGTTCCGGATTCCTTTGAAACTACCCTGTCCAGATGGAAATGCAATTTCCTCTCCACACATTTTTTTTCTTACAAGTGCACCAAACTCCATCAGAACCCCGACGGACGATGAAGACCCATCTTGTCGTCACTGATGTTTCCCTCAGCGCGCTTGACTCCGGCGAGTTACGAAACGGAAATTTATTTATAAAATGCGCATGAATTATCCCAACATGGCTGGACGGCCGGCCTCCCATCATCTGTCCTATATGTCTAGTCTACAGTTCCAGTCAGTATGGTGTGCTGGAATCTCCGAACTTCACATTTAACCTTCTACTGGGGAGCGAGACTGCATCACAATCGCACTCCAGAATCCAACAAAATTCAGTTCAAGACCGAGAAAGTGTGACAAATGTGGGTCACGCTTCGTGGCATTTCACTTTCGATTGTTTCTTTCGAATCGGAATCATTTTCCAACCAAGGCGATTTTCGATGTTCTTTGTTCGGATGTTGCTGGTTTTGGTTTTCCTCCTCGTGTGGAACCATCTGAATCTCAAGTCTGGACTCCTCCTCGAGTCGAAATGTGTTTCTCATGTATGACGGCTGACGTTCATCCGCGAGGAAGTTTTATCTAAATGGCTGCTCGGTGCTCAGTGCTCAGCTGCAGACATTGACTTTCTTTGGATAGTGGAAGACTCTCGTCTTGGCGATGACGACAGCGCGCAGCGGATCGACAAATTTATTTTTATTGCGCATCTGGTTTTAATGGGAAATACGCCGTTAGGACGTATATGTCCAGAAAACGCTTTTGAAATTGGGAGGAAAATGCCAAATCTACTGAAATCGAATCCAAATCAAAACCAAAGACAATTAGGTTTTTACGAATACTCTTTCGTACTAATTAATTTGGAAAACTCAGATCTCCCTCAATTAGGCTAGATCAAACCAAAAGTCAAGTGTAATATCTTCCGGTGTAAAATTATCCAGACAACTCCAACTTGATAAGTAGGGTATGGAACCATATTTGGACAGGCGGTCATATTTTTTTTCTTATTAATTCATGGTTGGCTGCCTTCCGCATATGTACACACCTATACCATCTGCCAGTGAGATCAGCATTTTACCGAAACTGGCACTAATTTGCACGTCGTTTTTGTCAACATTCTCATCGTCGCACGGTGTGAAGATGTTCATCACGAAGAGACACAGCAGCAGCAGTCAAGTAGGTATTCGAGAACGCAATTTGCCATATTTTCGCAAGACTGCTGTGTGCTGGCGTAGAGAGATGTGGTTGCGACCGGGGTGTCATCATCGTTCATAACAATTTGTCATATAGCTATATGTGAAGTACATATATCTATTCGTGAGGGTAATGTGTCTATGATGAGCACTTCAGCGGTTTCTACGTTGTTGTAAAGTTATTATTGCAGGGCATGCATACCGTAACATGGGGGCTGTGTTGAGTACTGCTTATTTCTTGGTATCTGGAATTCTGCTAAATTATCCTGCTTCCACCTTTCAATGACAATGTAATGTCAACTACTAAAACGCAAGTGGTTGACTGTCTCCTCTTGGGTGCCCATTTTGCCCCCGCATCACGGTAACTGTACGGCACACTGCCTCGTCGCCATCGAAGCGCTGTCCAAGTGGTGCAGTAAGTCAGTTGGTTAGTTAGTCGATGCAGGTCACCGGAGGAAGGGTTATGTAAGGCAAAGTTGAGTATTTATTAGTAGACCTGCGTCATTTTTGCCCTGTGCCGACTGGATGATGCGCTTCAGTTGTAGGTAGGTAGGTACCTAAGTAGTGATCGTGTCGTGCAAAATAGTGCAACTGCACAGGCCCACTGTGATGGATGATGTGGTGATGCAACCCAGTGGGAGCGCATTAGTGCATATGCCTACATGGTGCTGTATATCTGATGGATCGTGATTTGTTTGTTGATACAATCGAACTAATCGTATTAGCGCTAATGTTCAATATTCGGAATAGATGTTGAATGCGTCACTTCTAATCAGATATGTCAGCTTATGCTTGTTAATCTACACAATATTGTTATAATAATTGCGGGAGCATTTCAGCCATTTTTATTACATTTGCTGATGCACTCATCGTGGACCATAATGCTCGATCTCCTGCATTTTCCCATTTTATAGATCAGATAATTACTCAATCACTTTGGGCTTATCTTTGTATGTTCAGCTCTGACAATGTCCCTCCTGTTCTGTTGCAGACGAACTATAGAACTCAAATTGAAAACGGGCTGTGAATGTAGTGGATTCTCCAATAAAATCAACTTTTTGTGTTCAACGTAATCCTACTACCACCTTTCCAATTTATAAATTTAGGAGTAGGTATACTACTGGGAGGAATCTTGGACCGTTGTGGCTTTCTTAGTCTATAAGATTAAATCGGCTGGTTTGGACTTTTTCACGGCAAAAGCAGACAACCGCATAACAAGAGACGGTTGACTGTTTATGTCTTTATGGTCTAATGTTAAGAAACTTTTAGGAAACGGCAAATTTTTAGAAAACTTGTTGGTAACTTAATTGAAAATTTATTCTGCACATACCTTTGACAAAACATTCACAATTCTTCTGCGAATATCTTTGGTAATTCTTTTAGAAATTTCCTAGATCATTCCTTCAAAGATCCTGAGAATATGCCGTTTAAAACTTCTCTGACAATTATTTTTGGCCGGGGCCCGTAGCGTAGTGGCTACACGTTCACTTCATAAGTGGCTGGTCATGGGTTCGATCCCAGCCCCGACACTTGCAATTTTTCGTCAATTGCTCTTCCCCCCGAGAGCTACTAACACCTGACCCTCTTCTGAGCATATATGCTCTAACGGACCCGGAAACTTGGATATCGGCTAATGGCAATTCATAATGGACCCCCAATCGGACTGGAGAAGGAACAAGAGCCACACATCAACATCCTTGTGCTCATCATTCTACCAATGGACAGGGTAGAAAAGTGACAGCAGCGCAACGACAACCAGTTCGATATAGTAGAATTGTAATAGAATAAATTTAGGCGCTGTACAAAGTGTAAGTACAGCTTCCATTTGAAATCGCTCACGCAGTGCCCTTATGTCAGTTAGGTTACTGCCGTTCTACGCATAGTTGTCCCATGTTATATGGGATTCCCATATAACATGGGACAATTAAGCGTAGGGCGGCAGTTAAGTGCTTTATGAATAAAAAAAATGAAAAATTATTTCTGATACTGATTCGGTAATTTATTTTTGGAATACTTTAGGAACTCTTTTGGGCATTTTTTTTCAGAAATTTCTCTGAGGAGTCGTTTTGGGATTTTCCTCTTTGGAAACATCTTCATTTTTACACATTTCTTTTGGGATTTTTCCATCCAGTTCGAAAAGGATTGGATTTTTTTTCTATATAAATTCGTTCCTCAAGCAATTATTCTTTTGGGAATTTCCTCGACAATTCAATTGGAATTCGTTTCACAGTTTCCTGAAGAACTTCCTATGGTAGTTTCTTTAGCATATTCTTTGAGAGTTCTTGCGACTCCTTCTTTGTGGTTTATTTAGGAAATACCTTTGGGAAAATTCGATGAAACTTTCTTCAGCAATCATTTTCGGAACTTCTCAGGCAACAATCTCTTGACACACTCCTTCGGTAGTTCCTTTGGAATTTTTGTTTGGACATTTTTTTGGAAACCATAAATCCTTTAAAAACTTCATTGGTAACTCTGCTTTGATACTCATTTGAGGATTGTTCATTCTACCCTTGGGTAAATATTCGGATTAAATTTTATGAATTTCTTTGGTAATTCTTTTGGAACATTCTCTGACCATTCCTTGAACGATTGTGAGAATATTCTGTTCGAAGCTGCTCAGACGATTCGTTTGTTTTTTTATGATTCGGTAATATATTTTTGGAATACTTTCGGAAACATGTTGGGTATTTCTTCGGCAATCCATATCGTGATTCAAAAAAAAAACTCCTAAAGAATTCCCGGAGCAATACTGGAGACAATCCTGGATTAACTTCTGCAAAAATTGCAAAAAAAAAAAAATAAAAACTCTTTTAGTAATTCTTTCGGCACTTCCTTTGCGTACTACTTTGACAATCATTTTAGTAGAATGCAATAAAATTTTCTTCGGCATTTTTTTTAAATTCTTTATTTAGTTACCTCTGAAAATTTTTTTTGAGTTTTTTTTTTGTGAATTTCGTCGGTATTTCATAAGAAATTTCTCAGGCAGATTCTATAAAAATCCTGAGGTATTTCCTTTTAAAACTTCATCAATAATCAAATACGGTAATTTTTTATTTATTTTTTTCTGCAATTCCATTTTGGGTGCGACGTATAAATTTTCATGATTTCGAGAGAATGGAGCAGAAAAAAATAGCTGCAGTATGTATCAACTGATGTGGCCGCTCCAGAACACCTAGAAAAGGTTCTGCGGGGGCCTCTCAAACACAATAATACACGAAATAATCACTTTTAGCCATTTGGCAAAATAGGATTGTTTTTTTTTCTTTGAAAATTTTCTTGGAAATTTAGTAAATTTTTAAGAAATCTCTTCAGCAGTCGGAAGTTCTCTCTCCTGGAAAAAAATCTGGACTAATTTATGAAAAAAATATCCTGAAGGAATTCCCTTAGAAAATACCGGAGGAAAACTTGCAGGAATTTCCAAGGGAACTACTAGAAGGATTCCCGAAGAACTCTTGCAAGACATACAGAAGCAACTCCTGGATGAATTACCGGAGAAACTCTTGGAGAAGTTGCCGTATAAACTGCGCAATACATCGACATTCCAAACTAAAAATATCACAGATGACACTTTTTTCTGCGGTAGTAAAACGAATTTTCTCGGTGAAGAAGTTTTTCCGGAACATGAAGTTAAACACTAGATGTTGCCTTTTCAAACCATTGTTGATTTCTAATCATGAACTTTTCACAAAACTATCCCGTTTTCTAACAATTAACGTTTTTGGTGATTTTTCCATACGATTTGACAGCTCTTGACTACCATGCTTCCGTGAGCTTGAGGTGAGAATTTGAGAAAGTTGAAAACCGAGAGTAGCACAGACGATGCATTGAATACAAGTGATGGTGTCACCACCGGGCTGTCAGCGCTGGAAACTAGATGCTATAAAAGCACAGAGAACAGACATCCAAGTCCGCTTCCAAAGCTGTGTAAGGAATTTAACGGTCATTTGAAATGGCAACACAAGTGGCAACTTCGTGGTGGTGCTGCTGTCACAAAGTTCCCACGCTGTTGTCGGTGGTGAATATAAAACTTATCTAGATATGCGTACTCACCACTGACTGTGGCAATTTGCCGCATAGGTGGCTGGTGCTCTCCATCCTTGGTCACGCAAAATGCTCGCCAAGTCACACTCCACCTGGTCGGCCCATAGTGCTCTCCGCACTCCACGCCTTCCCGAGCAGATGAGAATAACAACAGCATAACAAAATGTGTTATTTTGGCAATATAACTGCATAATGGAATTAGTTGTTTTTATGTTATTAACATAACATATTGAGTTATAAACTTGTCTGTCATAAGCGGCAAAATAACAAGTCACATAACAAAAATTTGTTCCTGGACAATCAATTGAATAACATGTTTTGTTAGTGTCAATAACAACCTCATAACAGTGAATTTGGGAAATATTTCAGGAACAAGTTTTGATATTAAAGAGCTATTGATAACATCCCGAAAGCAAAATTAGTTATGATATCAAACAATCGCACATGCTGTTGAATAGGATGCTAAAGTGGAGGCGATATGCGTACACTTTACCCGTGGTTAAATGAAATCATGCACGCATATGGCCTCCACATTAACATCCTTTTCTACATCATATATGACTTCGTGTTGGCTGAGAATGCTACACATATTTAGACTAGCATGTGAGAATGACGAACTTCAGTTTCTCTCTTCCCTCATAGGCGTATTTTCAACTATTCATGTAATCTTTTACCACAAATAGGTAGAACCGACTTCATCCTCTGGAACGACAAGGAAAACATGTGAAAATATAAAATATTTCTCTTATATTTTCAGCATTCGAATTTTGGTCCCCATACAGAGTACCTCCGGATCATTATCATCGTTTGACCAATTCTTTTCAAGATTACGGCTCAGCTATGGATTATTTCCGGGAGAGCCTTTATTAAGTTTTAAATATTGTTTATAATGTTTTTCGAAAAGATAAAGAGGTTTTGTGCCTTTTTGAGAACGATTTCACGCATAGTTTTCGAAATCACTCAAAGGGGTTTTTCCCTCTTCCCAAATTTATAGTTAAAAATAAATAAATAAATAAATAAAATATTTCTGAAGCATAACTCGCGAAATACTGTAAATAACGTTGTTGAATGGCTCCAGAGGCACGTTATCCTCCATTTGGGACATTTGTGCCATTAAAAATATACATTTTAAATACATTTTTGTTGTATAAGAATGGAATCAACCATTCTTAAGCAAACTTTAGCTTAAGAAACTTATTCTGGCACGGACTAATTAGTGGACTGTAGATTAAATGTCCGTCCAGACGCGGGTCACTTCAGAGGTCCTTGACCTCTGCCTTCGATCATCGACCTTTCTCGTAAAAAATCACTGCACTACACGGACTACGACGTAAACTTGAACTTTATTCTCGACCGGACCGAAAACGAGACGCGTGTACCACAAGTGATGGTTGGTGGGCTAACTAATTTATTTGGGGTTTCTACATGATATCTTGCCCGACTTCGGGATCGCTCTCTCGAGAAGCGAGAGTTGGTGCTCTTCTCATGAGCGGCTTAGATGGGGAAACTGATCTAAAGAGATCAGAACCAGTGGTTCACAATCTCGGACCGAACATGCCGGCCGCCTTGAAACCAGACGGGTTTCAAACAAGAGCTTATCTACAAATTTCATTCGAGTTTCTACTTCTACTGATCTTCACTTGCTTACATCTAACAATATTGGAATATGTTTTGGAATTCACTTTGCTTCTGTTGCTGCTGATGATGAACTTCGCCGGCCCTTGCCGACGGGACATCGCCACGCGGGTGCGTGCGGAGGGGAACTGCTGATGGACTGCTACGTCTATGCGCCTCCGGCGCCGATACGCGTTGACTTCGGGCTCACGTGGCTATCTCCAGGAATGCCGTGCCGGGTGCACAGCGGGATGGCTTCTTCTTCTTCTTATATGGTGGCTTGACTGGATTCGGGGGCTTCGGAGTGACTTCAATGGGCTTCACGGTGCTTCGTTTTGGATCGGTCGGGGTCATCGTCTGGCACGACCTTGCGCCACTCCATCGGTTGATGGCTGGCTTCCTTCCTTGCTGCTTGCGGTACTTCGTAGTGGTGGTGCGTATGGTGGTGGTTTGGTTGGTGGTTTCCTCGAAAAGGATTGGATGTAGTGGTTGTGCGTAGAAATTTGAAAACCGGAACAACTTACCTACCCAGGCAAGAACGGCGCCTGAGGATCCTCCGTAGAGTGTAAACCTGGGTGGTAGTCTCTGCCGGGCGTAGGTGCTTCTGCGGTCGGATGACCACTCTTCTTTGACTTCGTAACTTCGTGCCATCGATTCGCTGATCGGCAATGCGAGCTGGCCAAGCTCACTGCCAAACGGTTGACGACGGCTGTTGGAGGGGTTACCATGGATTCCTCCGGATTAGAGACGGTAGCGAACGCTGTGGTGCTACCAACGATATGCAACGATTAGAAATTTGCTTAAATCTTGCAATGACCCGGTGGTCACCGCCGACGCCTTATGCGCCGAGACCTTCACCATACCAAATGACGTACACAAGACATGCACAGACGATACCAACTTGACCTTGATTGCTCTTGAGACGATTGAAAAAACTTGGATGGTGCCGTAACACCGGTGTGTACTCGGCGAGTGACTTATGCGGGTGAGAGTTCAGGGCTCTCTTCGTTGTCTCGGATAGGAAGAGGACAGACCTTCGAGATTCCTCGATCGAAGCATCCGTCTTTAGTGCGGACCGTGACGACACGAATGTTGCCGTCCGACCCTTCGAAGACCTTGACGACCCTGCCTAAGTGCCACTTTAGAGGAGGGGCATTCTCGTCCTTGAGTAGGACCATCGTGCCGATACGAATATTGTTCCGCTGTTTGGTCCACTTGGTGCGGTTGTGGAGATCTGAGAGGTATTGTGTAGACCACCTGCTCCAGACCTGCTGTGACACCTGCTGAGCAGTCTCCCACTTCGACAGGCGATTGGTGGGAAGATCCTGCAAATCAGGCTCCGGGATGGCAGTTAGTGGTCGCTGAACCAGGAAGTGCCCTGGAGTTAGAGCCTCGAAATCGCTGGGATCACTGCTGATTGGGGTTAGCGGACGTGAGTTGAGGACCGCTTCGATCTGCGCCAGTGCAGTCAACATTTCGTCCACCTTCAAAACCTTTGTTCCAACAGCCTTCTTGAAGTGCCCTTTAAAGGACTTGACCTGCGCCTCCCAGAGTCCGCCGAAGTTTGGCGTACGGGGAGGGATGAATCGGAACTCGATGCCATCGGAACTGGTCCTTGATGAGTATCTCTTGGAACTTCTGGTCGTGGAACAGTCGATGCAGCTCGGTTAGTTCCCGTTTCGCTCCGACGAAGGTCGTTGCGTTATCGCACATTATCAAATGGGGCTTGCCACGACGAGCTGCGAACCGTTTTCATTTGTTTATTTGTTTTTACTATCAACAGGCTAACTTATGCCCTAATGATATTGGATCTACATAAAATCAATTTAAAATTATTCCTAAGTACTGCCCTTGACAGGTGAAAGTCGAAACCGTCAGCAACCCTATTGAAAAGTCTAAGAAGGCCACCAAGGGATCCGTAAGCGGCATAGTTCGTGCGACGGACAGGAATTTCCAAAAACCGGTGATTTCGTAGAGCTCTACTTTGCACATGCAGTTGGATATTGGTCAGCAAAACCGGGCAATCGACCCTTGATGTTAACACATCAGAGATGAACAGAGCTCGGGCCACATTCCGACGAATCGCTAAACTGTCCAAATGGATGAGTTGACAACGACTCTCGTAACTGGGTAGACGAAACGGGTCTCTCCATGGAAGGCGTCGGAGAGCGAAACGGATGAACCTTCGTTGTACAGCTTCAATTCTATCCACTCCGTTGCAGTAGTAAGGATTCCATACCGGCGAACAATACTCTAAAGTTGAGCGCACCAGAGAGCAATACAACTGCTTCAGGCAATAGATGTCGGTGAATTCTTTCCCGACACGGAACAGGAAGCCGAGGTTTCTTGACGCCTTTCCGACGGCATACGATATGTGCTGCTGAAAAGACAACTCACTATCCAGCTGCACACCTAGATCCTTAATGCAATTAGTCCTTTCAATGGAAGTGCCGAAGAGATCGTAATTGAACTGCAAAGAATCCTTTTTCTTCGAGAAAGTTATAACGGCACACTTGTTGGGGTTTACTTTCATCCGGTTTGTAGCGCACCACTCTGCAAAATTGATTAGCTGTTGCTGGAGAAAGCGGGCATCGGCAGGTGAACTAATTTGAAAATAAATTTTCATATCGTCGGCGAAGGACAAGCGAGGAACCTTCAATTTCTTATTAACATCATTGAAGTATATAAGAAAGATCAGGAGACCAAGGTGGCTACCTTGGGGAATCCCAGAAGGAGCATCAAAAATACGTGAAGTTACATCTCCAATTCTTACGGTGAGCTGGCGGCCGATGAGATACGAACGCAGCCAACTAACAAATCTACCGCCGAAGCCTAGTTTTGCTAATTTGGCAATCGCAATTTCATGATTTATGCTATCGAAAGCGGCCGAGAGGTCCAAATAAAGCGCATCAGTTTGTTTAGCTTTACAGAAGCCATCAATTATATACGACGTAAACGACAGAAGATTGGTTGTAGTAGATCGCTTTGGCATAAACCCATGTTGATTTTCATCGATGTAGTGACGACAATGGCTAAAGATCGGCTCAAAAACCACAAGTTCAAACAGTTTAGCAACTGAGCTCAGGGCGGAAATACCACGGTAGTTCTCGACGCACATTTTATCCCCTTTTTTATGAACAGGGAACAAAAATGCGGATTTCCATAAGGTAGGAAACTTGCCGCTGGTTAGCGAAAACCCAAAGATGCGTTGGAGAGCAACGACCATGCTAACGGCACACTGTTTCAGCAAAATGGGCGGGATCCCATCGGGCCCCACGGTGCAAGCAGCTTTGAGTTGGTTCATGGCCCGCATGATCATTGATTCATCAACCTCGATGTGTGTAAAAGACTCGCCGAGAAAGGGCACGTCTTCGACTGCAGCTTCGACTTGTCGGGGAGTAATTGCTTCATTAGAAAAAACGCTTCCAAATTTATCGGCGAAAAAGTCGCAGACAGTTTGAGGGTCAGAGCTCCAGTTACCATCGTGTATCATCGTGGTGGGCAGGCCAGCTTCCTTTCTTTGGTCGTTTACGAACTTCCAGAAAGATTTCGGGTTTGATTTCAATTTCGATTGCATATTTTTAATATATGTTCGATAGCAGGATTGGCTCATGCGTTGATATGCATTGTTTAGTCGAACATAATAGTTTCTTAACGACAAAGTCCGGTGCTTGGAATAATGTCGCAACGCTGCCCTTTTTGTAGCTTTCATTGATCGTAGCTCCGCTGTTTGCCATGGAGCATGATTGTGCTCAGAACTAACTCGCTTCGGCACATGACGATCAATTACGTAATTCATAATATTGGAGAATGTTTCCACTGCAGCATCAACGTCGTCATTATCTAAAACATCTACCCAATATATGGTCGATAGGACGTCAGAAATGGTGTTAAAGTCCGCACGTTTGAAATCGTAGTACACTGCAGCGGCAACTTGACGGAAACTGTACCTCGCCCGGTCTTCGAGAACTAGGTGGAGAGCAGGGTGGTGACGAGCGAGTTTGACGAGCGGAGCAGCAGCCTCAGAGATCACAGGAGCACGATCGGCGTTGCTAACGAAACAAAGGTCTAACATCCTTCCGTTGGCGTTCTCGACGTGGTTGATTTGCTGCAACAAATTGGTGTTATACGAATCAAGCAAATGAATAGTACTTGATGAAAGCGTAGAGCGATCGGAGTCGGGGTACAAGAAACCATGCCGAGAGGGCTGCCATTTTATACCGGGAAGATTGAAGTCGCCGAGTATCACGATTTCGTCCACTGGTTTGAGGGTTGAGCGTATTGATGCAATTGATTCAATGTGTGCTGCTATCAAGGATGAATCACTAACGCGGTCGGGGGGTAGATAGACTACGCATATGAAAAGTGAACGATCTACTAGACGAATTTCGACCCACACTTGTTCGACACTTAACCACGAGTTATTCGGGACCATGCGCGGCTCCAATTTATGGCGAATTGCAAGAAGAACTCCACCGCCAGAGGTTTTGTTACTGTTGGATGAACAGCGGTCGCAGCGGAAAACGGTGTACTCGTTATCGAAAACCTGCGATGATGCGGTTCTGTCGTTCAGCCACGTTTCAGTAAGAGCGATAATATCGTAACTATGATCAGCACTGGCCAACAAATATTCGTTAACAGTACCGTTCATTCCACCCACATTTTGGTAGAAAACATGCAAGTTTGTGGCATGCCCGTTATCACCACTATTCCGATCATAAACTGAAACTTGATCACGACGATGAGCTTCAGTGGTGCCGGACGAGTCGACAGATGGCACGGGATCGCAGCCGGTAGATCGTGTTGAGCTAGAATCGGAATGGTCTTCAGGGGTAGGTCGACTGACAAAACACGCATACTTGCCTGGAGGTGCAGGCTGGAAGACCCCTTCCAAACCGCCGCGCTTGCTTAGCGCTGCTAGGAACGCTTGGGTGGTTAGGTCCATCACCAGCTCCAGATGGACGGCCTTCACTACTAGGCAGACAAAAATCGCTACGTAGCACTTCACTGGACTCGCTCGACGATTGGGGTAGTTGACTTGGAATGGACCGCAGTAGTCCACGCCGACGTTCATGAACGGTGGTGCAGGGTTGACTCTCGCTGACGGGAGATCAGCCATCAACTGGTCCAAAACTTTGGGCTTGCTGCGAAAGCACGGGATGCATCCGTGAATCACCTTCCTGGCCAAACTGTGGATGTGAACTGGCCAGAACCTTCCGCGGACCGCCGAAATCAGCAGCTGCTGACCGGCGTGAAAGAGCTTGTAGTGGAAGTGCCGTACAATCATCGTTGCGAGAGGGTGCTTGTGGTGTAGAATATAGGGATGCTTGCGATCGGACGATATCGATGCCTTAGAGAGCCGGCCGCCGACGCGCATCACGCCGTCACAAAGTTGTGGATGCAGCGCAGCGATATTGGACGAGTCGTGAACCGATCCTCTTTTGGCCAGCTCTTTTAGCTCTTGTGGGTAGCATTCCTGCTGGGACAAGCGAACTAGAGCGATAGTTGCCTGTTCCTGTTCCTCGAGCGTCAGGGGACCAGTTTTCCTGGACGGCCGATTGCATTTTTGCGAGTTGTGCCGAAATCGAAGCAGCTGGAAATGCAGGTGTTGGTCGTTCTTCCAGCATGGCCGAATCAAATTCTGCATTGGGGGGATAACCTGCGTCTGGCCAAAACTGTTGGTCTTGAGCCAACCACTGCGGGCCTTCGAACCAAAGTGTTTGATACTGAAGGTGTGCTGGCGACATTCCACGGGAGATAAGATCTGCCGGGTTCTCGGTGCCCGGGACATGGTTCCAAACTCCATCCTTGGTGAGATGCTGGATCTCCGACACGCGGTTTGCTACGAATATTTGCCACCGTGAGGGTAGCGAAGCCAGCCAGCACTTGACAATCATCGAGTCTGTCCAGAAGTACGCTGGAAGGTTCGGGTGGATCTGGCTGTACTTCTCGTACAGGTGACTCAGCAAAAGTGCCGAGGACAGCTCGAGGCGGGGGATACTCATCTTCTTCTTTTTCCTCTGGAGGCTTTCCAAAGGTGCCACTCGTGATTTGGAGGTGATCAACCGGACAGTGACAGTGCCATCCGACGCAGTACAACGTAAGTAAAGGCACGCGCCGTACGCAGCTTCCGATGCATCGCAGAACCCGTGTAGCTGCACTTCTGTGCAGTCGTTGCTGACGCCGAGCCAGCGAGGAATCGATAGGGACTCCAATGCGACCATGTTCTGCTTGTATTCCATCCACATTTCCTGCAGAGACTCTTCGAGAGGATCATCCCAGTCGCATTTTAGCAGCCACAGCCGCTGGATGAAGATTTTCGCTTGGACTACAACTGGCCCAACCAGGCCCAGTGGATCAAAGAAACAAGCAGCGTCGGAGTGAACACTGCGCTTCGTGATGGAGGAGGAATTGGATCTCCACTCGGGGAAAGCGAAGCAGAAATCGTCGGACTGGGTGTCCCATCGCAGCCCCAGAGTCTTAACCGTTGCGCTTGAGGAGTCTAGATCCAGGACTGACCGCTCGTCTCGTAGATGCTTGGGCAAGGTCGAAAGCAGCTCCGGTGAGTTTGAGTTCCACTTTCGCAGGGTGAAACCAGCCGTGTCAGTCAGCTCGATGACTTCGTTCATCAGCTGCCGTGCTTTGGGGACGGTGTCCGCTCCTGACAACATATCGTCGACGTAAAAGTCCTCTTGGACAACCCGAGCTGCAATCGGATGCGTATATCCACTGTCTTCTCCCAGCTTCTTCAGGCACCTTGTGGCCAGATACGGAGCACTCGCAGTGCCGTACGTGACCGTCAGCAGTTCAAACGTCTTCACCGATTCCTCCGGCGTGTCTCTCCAAAGGATGCGCTGTAGATGTTGATCTTCCTCTGGAACCCGGACCATCCGATACATTTTGGCTACATCGGCGATGACGGCGATCCGGTGTTGACGAAATCGGAGAATTGTGGATATCAGATCGTTCTGAACGACCAGTCCCACCATCAAAGCGTCGTTGAGCGAGATGCCGCTAGAAGTCCGACACGACGCGTCAAAAACGACTCTCAACTTTGTTGTTGTGCTGTCCGGTCGCAACACCGCGTGATGCGGCATGTAGTACACCGGATCTCCAATGGCTTGCTCTCCGTCGACTTCTTTCATGTGGCCCATCAGGAGATATTCATGGATAAACTCTTTGTAGGACTCCTTAAGTTCGCCGTTCAGGGCGAACCGCTTCTCCAAGCCGATGAACCGCTTCATGGCTATTGCACGGGACTCTCCTAACCGCTCCAGCATGTGCTCCTTCTTTGGCAGGCTTACCACAAACCGGCCTTCTTCGTCCCGAGTCGTTGTTTGCTTGAACATTTCTTCACAGGCTGTTTCTTCCACTGAATGGGTCCGGTTGACATGACAGGTCTCCAAGTCCCAGAACTTAGCGATCATTTCCTGGAGGTCTGCTGTCGAACACACGTAGCTCGCTGTTGTGGGAAGCGAGCTTGCCATTTCCGGAATCTTTCCAGACACGACCCAGCCAAAGACTGTTTCTTGTAACGTTGGTCCGCTGTCGCTCAGCTTTCTTCTTCCAGTCTGCAGTAGATCGAAGTAAAACTCCGCCCCGATGATCAAGTCTATCGGACCAGGCTCTCCGAACGTGGGATCTGCTAAAACGATTTCAGATGGGATCTCCAGCAAATCCATCCGCACAGGTTTGAGCGGCAACGCTTGGGTGATTTTCGGCAAAACGTGGAACTGCATCAGTTCACCGAACGAGGAGATTGACGAGTGTCTTGGTTCGATGTTCGCCTCCACAGATTTCGTTGAGGTTGAGCTGCTGTTTCCGATACCTTGCACCTTCAGAAAATTCGTCTTGGCCTGGAACTTCAACTTCTTGGAGAAGCTACTGGTCATGTAGCAAAACTCCGAGCACGAATCCAGAAGTGTCCTGGCTAGTGCGGTGTTGCCAAAACGATCTACCACCTTCACGACAGCAGTTGACATCAACACTTGACGAGTTGTCGTGCCAAAGCCGTGTGGTGATTCAGTGATTTCGAGAGAAATTGCAGGTTGTGGGTCAGTGGTGGGTTGTGGGTGAGTGTTTTGTGAGCGAATCACCGGGTATGATGATGTCGGTTGTGTCTGTGTGGCTGGTTGAGTAGATGGTGTTTGTGTCTGGCTTTGTGGTTTCGTACGGTTTTGCTGTGACTGTTGCTGGTGTGCTGCTGGAGCTGCACTTGGTCGGGTTTGCGCTTGCGGAACGGGGTGAGGGGCACTAGTAGGAACTGGTGGCTTCGCTGCATAACTGCTGCTCGACGGCCTGTCGAAATGAAGCATCGTGTGGTGTTTTCGTCCGCAGCGGGTGCAAGAACCTCGGGAGCATCCTTCGGCGAAGTGTCCTGCCGCAAAGCAGTTTCTGCAGAGTCGCTGCTTGTTGATTTGCTCCGCCCGCTGAGCAACAGTCATGTTCTGCAGCTTACTGCACTTGAACGGCAGATGATACGTGTCTCCGCAAAACAAGCACCGCCGCTGCGACTGGGCCGACGTGTGCGTCGTCGAGAACCGAGGTGGAGGGCGTTTGTCGACGTCGTGAATCTTCGCAGGAGCAATTGACTGCAGCACTGCGCACTGATCCCTCAAAAACTGCATCAGATCGTCGTACTTTGGGACGTCTTTGCTGTTGTGGCGCGTCTCCCAATTGCGGAGAGTGGTTTGATCGAGACGAGAACACACCATGTACGCCAATATCGTCGACCAGTTGTCCGTCTGCTCCCCAATCTTGTTCAACATCAGCAGATTTTTGTCGAACTCACTGATGATGTGACTTAGCGCTTCGCAGTTTAAAAAGACACGGACACGTTCAATGCTTCCAGTGAGCTTTTCGTTCTTTGAAGGAAGCACGACACTAGACAACGGACTAGCATGCAACGCCCAGTGGCACAGTCGAAAACTTTTCCTGACAGCTGCGGCGGGAATCGAACCCGCGCTCCTCAGCACTATGCGACTAAGAGCTTGGTGACCCTAGCCGCACGACCACGGAGCCGCACAAAGTTCTCTCTGCGCATTGGCTCAACGGCGAACAATGCGTCCAGGTGGGCCTTCACGATGAGCTTCTTGTTCTCGTACTTCTTCTCCAACATTTTCCAGGCCACCTCGTAGTTGTCGCCCGTTAGCTCCACCGAATTCAGCTCTTGTAGTGCTTCACCGGTGGTCGAAGACCGCAAGTAGGTAAACTTGTCGACGTCTGCCAGCTGCTGGTTGTTGTGGATCAGGCTTCGGAAGGTATCTCGGAATCCTCCCACTGAAGCTCGGAAGCTTGATGTCCTGCAGTTTCACCCGGGATACTGGCTGAACTTCAACTACATTTTCGATGGTGGCTCGTGGGGTCTCCTTTTTTGGCCGCAGCTGAATCAACGCGGCCTTCACTTCGAAGTATTGCTCCTGAACGTTGTACAGCGACTCCTCGAAGCTCTTCTTCCGCTTTTCTCGCTCTGATCGGGTGTTTTCAGCTATTTTCACTTCACTAGCACTATCTTCATCGTCGAAATACAGCTCAATTTTCCGCCGAACGCTGTAGAACTTCTTCATAGCCTCCTCTAAGGTCTCCAGGCGGACATCGATTTGGATTTCGTGCTTTCCCTTCTGGAACTCATTCACAAAGCGCGCGATGCCATTCATGATGCCGACTAACTGCTTTTCTTGCTTCTTCAGCTCCTTATACTCCTCCATGGTCACCATCTTCACAGTTATCTTAATCACCCACAAATTTACAGTACTGTTGGATGATCACTAATGGTTCGTGGCACTTAATGTTCACAGCACAAGTTCAAACTTTAGTTCGTGTTCATATCAATCACATTTCACTCAACAGCAGTACTGCAAATTTGCCAGTTAAGTTTATTGATTCACTTCACACCACTTTTCATTCACTGAATCAGCTTGACTGCGCGAATCTCGAACACTGCTACCGGAATTACTCCTCCAAACGTTCCGCGCGACCGACCGAAAACCAGCAATTTGACAGCAGGGGATTACAGCGGAGAATGACGACGAGCATCGAAAACCAACGACAAGACCAGACTTTATTATCCAAGGGCAATCCAACTCAATCCAGGCCACTACCCGGAAGAAAACGCTCAAAATATAGTTTCAAATTTATTCACCCAACTCGAACCCATTACATGCACCCAACCACAAAAACCATGCAAAATACTCCCTTGACGGCAATCGGGATGATTCCGTATCCTCTCGCACGCAGTGTAGCTCCCCCGACGGCACCTTCCGTAGCTCGCCGCCGGTCAATCTTCACCTCGATGATACGACGAAACTTGCAAAACACCGCTGATGCACTTTCCTCCGTGTAAGCACCGGCGTGGTGCACTTGACCAACGGCGACACAATACCGGTGATAATTTCACTGCACAATTGCTTTCGTTGTCGCTTCTGACCCTACGCGTGTGCGCGGGAACGTTTTGTTCGGTTGGCTTGGGTTGCGACACAATAGCACTTTTCGATTGCGTTTCACAACCGTAATTAGTTTTATATTTTTGCGAAAAGAATCGCCACTTGCACTATGTCACTTTAGTCCCACCGGTCTTAATCCGGCTCGAAGGACCATATTCTGGCACGGACTAATTAGTGGACTGTAGATTAAATGTCCGTCCAGACGCGGGTCACTTCAGAGGTCCTTGACCTCTGCCTTCGATCATCGACCTTTCTCGTAAAAAATCACTGCACTACACGGACTACGACGTAAACTTGAACTTTATTCTCGACCGGACCGAAAACGAGACGCGTGTACCACAAGTGATGGTTGGTGGGCTAACTAATTTATTTGGGGTTTCTACATGATATCTTGCCCGACTTCGGGATCGCTCTCTCGAGAAGCGAGAGTTGGTGCTCTTCTCATGAGTGGCTTAGATGGGGAAACTGATCTAAAGAGATCAGAACCAGTGGTTCACAATCTCGGACCGAACAAAACTGTTGTTCAGTTACTTCTGTTCCTTGGGATAGCATGAAGTATCTGTACACTCTCAATGATACAATAATAATCAAACTTGTTCCACAACAAAATGTAAAATTGAAATATTATTTAATGGCTGTATACCAATAGCTTGGTCATAACCAAATAAGATTGTCCAACAAAACATGTTATGGAAACGTAATGCCTTCATAATACAATAATGACAAAACGAGATATAAAAACAGGTTTTGTAATTTCGTAGTTATTAATTTGGTATTCCCCTCTGCTCGGGTTCCTGTGCCAACCGGATCAGTTGCGAACATCAAGTTTGCAGGGTTGTTGGCTGGCATTCTTTCAACATGCCCTGCACATTGTATCCTTCCGGCATTGGCCACGTGCCTCTGGAGCCGTCCTACTGATGCCGGCATTGGCCACCTTCTGGATGCTGGGTTCGCCATATCTGAAATAACTTGTAGAATATTTTCCGAGTGAACTGCTACGAAAATTTTCGTTTAAATTCCTGGAGAACTCGTAGGAACTTTTGATAAAATATCTGAAGGGGCTTCAAGAAGAAGTAGAGATTTTTTATAATTTTTATTAACGTGTATTTTAACTTAGGCTAATTCTACACTAAGAAATCGAACTCCTTAGAGTATTCACAGAGGAACTTATGAAATAATTGAAGATGGAACTCATGTAAGAATTTTTGGAGAATTTCCTGGCAGGTTACTTGGAAGCTCTATTGAAGGGACTCTAGGGATATTTCCAAAATATCTCTAAGGAGAATTCTTGCAGGAACTCTTGGTAGAATTTCTAGTAAATCCTAGAGTTAATTATGATAAAAACTCCCAGAGAAATTTTCGAAGAAACCCCTGGAAGAATTCCCGAATGAATTCCTGAAGGCATTCCTGAAATAATTTCTGATGAAATTCTGGAAGAAACTGCTTGAACTCTTGCAGAAATTGCCGACGGAGCATCTAGAGAAAAGCCCGAACGAATTCTTTGAGAAGTTCCGGAATGATTTCATTGAAGAATTCACGGGTAAGTTATTGAAGCGATTTCCGAAAAATCACCTAAAGGAAGCTCTGGGGAAATTCCAGGACAAACTTCGGAAAGAATTACCTAAAAAATGGGGTATTCCCAGAGGTATTTCCGAAGGAACTGTTTGAGGAATTCCCTAGAGAATTCCTGGAGGCAGAATGGAGGCATCCAGAAAGAATTGCCGAACAAAACCTAGGTGGAATTTGAAAATGAATTTGTCAAGAAACTCCTGAGGGAATGCTCAAAAGACCCCTGAAAGGAATTTAAAAAGAAACACTTGATGGAATGTTTGGGCATCTTCTGAGACAACAATCTTAGAAAGCTCCTCGATGAGCTCCTGGAGCAATCTCCGAAGAAACTACTGAAAAAATGCGGCTCCTGAAGGAATTTTCGAAGTAACTCATGTAGACATTGTTGAAGTAGTTTCTGGTGTAGAGTATCTGATGATATTCTTGAAAAATCCACAAATAAATACCTACAAGGTAAATTCCAAAAGGAATTTCTGCTGAAGGAATCTCAACAAGAATTCTTATTGCCGCAGTTTCGGAAGGAATCGCTTCCATCAGAATCCCAAATGGAATTCCTGTTTCCGCAATCCCAGAAGGAATTATTTTTCTTCAGAGCAACAGAGGAATCCGTGCCGAATCACAGAAATAATCCCGGAAGGATTTCCAGTTGATGAAATCGAAAAGATAATTCCGGCTGGAGAGGGATTTCCTCGACATTTCATTAATGAAAAAAAAATCGTTAACGGATTCCTGTAGGAATTCGGGCTAGAGAAAGCCCTAAACGGGTCGCTGAAATAGTTTTAGCCGGTCCTGAAAGGTTACTCCTTAGGCAATTTGTAAATAACATTGGACACTTCTCGACAGTTCCATCTCCTGAAAGATCTTATGGAGAAATAATAAAAGAAATCTGGGTGAATTCCTGAATAAATTCCAGAGGAATCCCTTGGAGGAATGAAAAAAAAAACTGTTGGAAGTCATCCCGAAAGAATTCCTGTAGGACATCTAGAAGCAACTCCTGGATGAAATCTCGGAGGAGCTCCTAGAGAAATTCCTGAAACAACTGGTAGAAAAAATGTTGTTTACACAGTTCAAAATTGTTACATCGAGTTCGCTATAACAAATTGACCTGGGTGCAGTATGGAGCTTTCTTACAACTTTGCGTGCAAGAAATTCTTTTATGTAAAATCGAATGAAATAAAATGGAAATTTAAACGTTCTAATATTTACGTCAAGTGTAGTTTTCCGGACTTCTTTCTGTGTAAATTCTGGGACGAACTTTCGAAAAATGTCGTGATAGAATAAGATTTCTCAAATCCCTCCTCCCCCCATAAACCCTTACGTAAATTATGAACGGCCTCTTGCCGGTGAAAGCTGAAGTCGATATCTAAGTTGACGCAGTATTGTGGTATCCGCTTTACTTCAGGTATTCCTTTAGGGTTTTTTTTCGGAATATCTCCATGAATTCCTCCAGGGGTTCATGCAGGTATTCCTCTTCGGATTTAACCAGGAATTACAATCGGGCAGCCTCGAGAGATCCCGGGATAACATCAGACGTTTCCCCTGGTATTATTCTAATAATTCTTTCAGAGATCTTCTGGAATACCTCCAGGGGCGCCTCTAGGAATTTCCTCCGAAATCCCTTCAGGGATTCCCCCGGTATTCTTCCAAAGATTCCTCAAGGGGTTCATCTCGAGATTTCTGCAGCGATTCTTCTCAGAGTTCTGCCAAGAATTCTATATCGATCTAGGGATTCCTGTCGAGATTTATCCAAGCATTCGTCCTGGAAATCTTCCTGGAATTTCTCTGCCAACAAATACTTTTTTGAGATAATCTTATCTGCAATGTGACTAAATAGACGTAAATCTCTTGTTTTTGTTTCCAGTTATAATCCAGAAAACTTTCCATGTATCGATCGTCACTATTTTCCTCTGTTTCATCGCCGGAATCCACACTTTTAACACCTTAAAAACGCTTCTAATCAGATTATCTCATCGCCATAACCGAACCTGCAATTTACGAAAATAAATACAACCAATCTTCGACCGATTCGGTGGTTCTCCATCGTCACGCTGAACAGTTTTCGACTGTTCAGAACCATCGTCATGGTTAGTACCTTCATCGATTTCAATACATGCAGCAGGAGCAGGAAGCAAAAGGGAGGTCCACTCTGGAATGCCCATTATCACCTTTCGGACAGCAGGGAAGACAAACACACAAGCTTGTAGTTTTCGATGACTCGTGTGTTGTACCTTGGGCTGAGCGCGAGAATTCCTCTGTGGGGTCACATAATGCCATAGAGGTGAATTTACAGGTGTTATTCGATATGACGTAGCCTTTATATTGCGTTACACGGATTTTTATGTGTTTTCTCAATTTGTTAGTCTGTAATTCTTCAAATTTTGTTTTTCTTCTAGCCATTTTCTGTATTTGCTTCATAATTTTCTTTCTATGTATATGTTTATGATTGTATGATTTTTTTTGTTACAAATGAATGATTATCATTTATACGGCTATGTGTTAATTACAATAAGGGGCCGTACACAAATTACGTAACGCTTTTAAGGGGGAGGGGAGGGCTTTTGAAGAACGTGACAACCCATACAAAAATTTGCGAGGTCCCATACAAAAAGTGTGACATAGGGGGGAGGGGGGGTTGAAAAAGGTCTATTTTTGCGTGACATAATTTGTGTATCACCCCTAATTGTTATTTCGAAGATACTGTGACTGTGAGAAATTTTCATAGTTTTCTTTTTCCACAATGCTGGTAAATACGTAGAGATCAAGTTTAGTTTCAAATACACTTCATGCAGTTGTTAATCTCTACTTCTAATACTGCGTACCATTTGTTCATCAAAATGTACATTCTATCGATGTTATCCTAAAATCTCAGACCGACAGCGGCGCTGTACACATGTTAACGAATAGCTTTTATCTAACATGTTTGATCGGTAATCAACGTCGTCGGTCGCTGCGCTGCGCTGGATGGGTGTAGAACTCGTTTCAATGTTGCGATGTGAGATGCCAATCCCTACATACGAGGAAAGGGGTTCAGTGGAACTTGGGGGACATGTTGCCACCGAGCTACTCGACGACGACGGTTTTGGATGGGATTGAGAGAACCAAGATTTCAGAACAGAAGACATGATGGCTATCTCGGAGGCAATTACCAACATGACAACCAGCAGGGCGATGACGATGACGACGACGACGACTACGATGATCTGACAGAATTATGAAAACAAACAACAGTCATCAACCGTGAGAGATACAAATCAGATGGATTGTGGTTATGACATGAGTCTGTGCTTTCTCCACATTTGGACATTGATAATAAACGCATTTTTTCACATTGTGTCTTATATAGCATAGCTCAATATAGTATAGTATGAACACTTGCTGGCTACGCCAATGGAAATCTTGACATAAATCCAACCCTACCATGGCTTCTTAGAGACCTGTGGGGATGGCAGAGTTTAACTATCTCTCAATTTCTACATTTCTCCATTTGTGTTGTGTGATACGGGACGCCGTGTTAACTTTCCTATCTTCCCACTCTTTCTAACAATTTGCCTCGCGATTTTGAAGATGGTAATCTCGATTTCTATCGCACAGAAGAGGCTGAAAACCAATCAGCATATGCACTGCAAGTGAGCATACACAATGATAAGTTTTTGTTCCATAATATGAAGTAGAACATGAGATTACCATCTTAGTAGCAACAGAGCAATGGCGGATATTTTCTCGATCGTCCCGTTCGCCCTTATCATTGTCTGCTGATAGGTCAATAAAAAAATCGTTGTTAATATCGCCAAAACAACACTCGTAAATATCACCTTGGCTAGCGTCCACCTAGCGGACCAAAAAGTCCGCTTTCTCATTTCCCTGAATCGAGCAATGTGAAGGGACCCTTGCAATAGTAACGGTGTATGATGGTTTGGAAAAAAACACTCAAGACTTGGCGTATTCCATTCCAGCAGTACGCTTAGTGACTCATCGGCTTCATTGGCCGAATAGCCTCCAGAAAGCTTAGACTGTAAAATTGTAAATGTGCAATTCTTTTTCCAGAAGTTCTCCCAGGAATTATTCTAGGGACTCTTCTAGGAATTCCTGTAGGCATTTCTCCACAAATTTCTACTGGGATTCGTTCAGGTATATATGCTTGAATTCATTCGAAAAATCATGCTGCTTTTCATTTAGGAATTCTTGATGGAATCTCTCAATCACCCTGCTAGGGTTACTCCAGGAGTTCTTCCAGGATTTATACAAAGATTAAGTTCCTACTATTATTACTAGCTTTAGTACTTCTATAATAGAGATTCCTACATTTCTCGAACGATTTTCCCAAAAATCCGCCCAGGGATTTCTGTTGGTATTCATCCAGAAATTCGACTTATGATTCCTCCGGAAATTTGTGTTGATATTTATCCAGGGATTGAAGCTGTGGTTTCTCAAACAATTGTCCTGTAAGTATTCCTCTAAAATCCAACCAGAGATGTCAGAAGGAATTACTGCAGGGGTTCCCTGAGGATTTCCCTAGGGATTTCTCTTGTTATTTCCCCAAGAATTCTTTCAGGCATTTCTCCAAGGATTCATCCAAAAATTTCAATAGGAATTTCTGTTGGTATTATTCCAGATAATAATCTTGGTATGCCTCCAGGAATATGTGCATTGTCTGTTAATATTCCTCAAGAAATCCTCCTTAAGACTCCCTAATAATTACTGCAGGGATTTCTCATAGAAAACTTCCGAAAATTCCTCCTGTGATTTCTGGACACCTCCAGGCATTTCTCCAAGGATTACTCCAAGAATTCCTCCAGGAATCTTTGTTAGTATTCCTCAAGGAATTCCTCGAGGAATTCCTCTTGAGATTCTTCCACGATTTTTTGTTCGACCTTCTACAAAACGTCTGCTACTCCTGCTAAGATTCCTCAAAATATCCCAGCTGAGATTCATCCAAGAAGTACTGCATGGATTTCTCTAGGAATTCCACTTACGATTGCTCTGGGGATATATCCAGTGACCCCTTCAGGAATTTCCTTTACAATTCCTTCAGCGAATCTACTTGGGATTCTTTCAAAAAATCATTTAGTGATGTCTCTAAGAATGTCTTCAAGGATTCCCACAGGAATTCTTCCAAAAATTGCATGCAAGGATTCCTACAGAAATTTCTCATGGGGTTCCTCCAGAAATTCCTTTCAATATTCCTTCAGCAATGTCTGCAGGTTTTTCGCCAGCAATTACTGCTAGTGTTTCAATGGAAAATGCTCTTGAAATTCCTACTAAAATGCATCCAGAGATTTCTCAAGGGATTGCTCTATGGATTTTCCAGGGATCGTTCCATGGATTTCTCTCGAAATTTCCTCAGGTGTTAGTTTGCATGTTTCTTTTGATATTTTTTTTTTGAAGATTTCTGGAAGGATTCTTGTAGGATTTTTTTTCAGAGATTTCTCCATGGATTTCTCTAGGGGTTCTTTCAAGAATGTTCAAGAAATTGATGAAGAGTTTCTTTGCGACACTAATTTTCACAAGCCGAAATTAATAAAAAAAAAGCCAAAAACTAGACGACTTTCGCCTTTTTCGGCTTTTTTTTATATTTCGGCTTGGCGAAATTAGTGTCGCATCCCCCTCCCTGTTTAAAATCAATACTCATTGTACTATTTTTGTAGCCCAATATGACATTCAGATTTAGACTCAATATTAACTTTTACTTTTCTTGTTTATTTACAGGTAATCATTAGTTCCTTATCTCTTTGCATCAATCTTAATCCAGGTGAGTTTCTGTAATTGTATTACTTTTTGATTTAAAGAAATCGAAATCGTGTTCAGAAAAGTTGTTCAGGAAATACCAGCTTCATCGTAGCGGAAGTGTTTAATTGAAGCAAGGGTTCGTATATTCGCCTCATTTCATCCATATTCACTCCTCTTTGTTGAAGTGAGTCGAGAATGGTGCAACAAACCGGTAGTCCTGAACGAACAAGCAACTCCTTCACCAGTGTGATGCGCTTGGTGTCACTGCGCTAGACGCTTGGCATTGTTATTCGTTGCTCGCAGTTTGGATCAGAAGCGAATAAATGAATGATGAAGGAAGATTGGGAGAGGCTTAATCGCTTGCGGTGCGAATGAAGACGAACGAATAACGGCCATTCATTCGCCAGAGGTTGCTATAGTTGCTGACAAGCAGGCACACAGTCAAAAGTGACAACCGTTTGCTGCAAAGCGGTTTCCAAAGTGAAAATCTGGTACCGTAATTTGAAGTTCCGTCAACATTTTTAGACAGAAATCTGTACATTCCTAGCGTGCGCGTGTGCACTTGTTAACATACATACATTTATTTGTTCAACATCACATTTAAGACAAGACATAAATCAACAATAGTACGCCACAATACTCGGTTTGTGGCTGCCGCTCTCCATCCTCGGTCGCGCCCAATACTCGCCAGGTCACGCTCCACCTGGTCCGCCCATCGTGCTCTCTGCGTTCCACGCCTTCTTGTGCCAACCGGATCAGTAGCAAACACCAGCTTTGCAGGGTTGTTGTCCGGCATTCTTGCAACATGCCCTGTCCACCGTATCCTTCCGGCTTTGCCACCTTCTGGATGCTGGGTTCGCCGTAAAGTGCAGCGAGCTCGTGGTTCATCCTTCTCCGCCACACACCGTTCTCCTGCACACCGCCGAGGATCATCCTTAGCACGCGTCGCTCGAAAACTCCGAGTGCTTGCAGGTCCTCCTCGAGCATGGTCCTTGTCTCGTGTCCGTAAAGGACCGCTGGTCTTATTAGCGTTTCATACATGGCGCATTTGGTGCGTAGGCGAATCTTTTTCGACCGCAGTTTCTTCTGGAGCCCGTAGTAGGCCCGACTTCCGCTGATAATGGGCCTCCGAATTTAACGGCTCACGTTGTTGTCAGCCGTCAGTAAGGATCCGAGGTAGACGAATTCCTCCACCACCTCTAAAGTATCCCTGTTGATCGTAACACTACAACCCAGACGGATCCGGTCGTGTTCGGTTCCGCCTACCAGCATGTACTTTGTTTGTTTGTTCCGACCTTTGCTGCTTCGCGTTTCAGGCGGCTGTACAGCTATGCCACCGTTTCAAATGTTCTGACGATAATGTCCATCTCTTCCGCAAAGCCCACAAATTGACCAGATTTTGTGAAAATCGTTGCCCGGCTCGTCGCATCACACCTTCCAGAGCGAGGTTGAATAGTAGGCATGAAGGTCCGTCACCTTGTCGCAGTCCCTGGCTAGATTCTGGTGAACTGGATAGTTCACCCGAAACCCTTACGCAGTTTTGCACACCGTCCATCGTTGCTTTAATCAGTTTAGTCAACGAAAGCCGATTTCGTCCATAATTCTCCATAGCTCTGCGCGGTCGATACTGTCATAGGTCACTTTGAAGTCGATGAACAGGTGATGCGTTGGGACCTGGAATTCACGGCATTTCTGGAGGATTTGCCGTACGGTGCAGATCTGGTCCGTTGTCGACCGACCGTCGATGAAGCCGGCTTGATAACTTCCCACGAACTCATTCGTTTTAGGTGAAAGACGACGAAAGATGATCTGCGATAGCATTTTGTTGGCAGCATTCAAAATAGTGATCGCCCTGAAGTTCTCACATTCCAAATGGTCGCCTTACTTGTGAATGGGGCAGATTACCCCTTCCTTTCACTCCTCCGGTAGCTGTTCGCTTTCCCAGATCCTGGCTATCAACCGGTGCAGAAAGGTAGCCTACTTTTGTGGGCCCATCTTGATGATTTCAGCTGCGATACCATCCTTACCAGCTGCTTTGTTGGTTTTAGCTGGTGAATGACATCCTTAACGTCCCTCAGCGTGAGAGTTGGTACATTTCCGTCGTCCTCTGCACTGGCGTCGTCGTTTCCTCCGTTGCCGTGGTCTCTCCTGTCTACGTTCTCGACGACATTCAGGTGTTGATCGAAGTGCTGCTTCCACCTTTCGATCACCTCACGTCCGCCCGTCAAGAGGCCTCCATCTGTATCCCTGCATATTTCGGCTCGCGGCACGCAGCCGTTGCGGGATGTGTTGAGCTTCTGATAGAACTTACGTGTTTCTTGGGAACGACACAACAGTTCCATTTCTTCGAACTCCGCTTCTTCCAGGCGGTGCTTTTTCTCCCGAAAGAGGCTGGTCTGCTGTTTCCGCTTCTGTTTGTAACGTTCCACGTTCTGTCGGGTCCCTTGCTGCAGTATTACCGCCCTCGCTGCGTTATTTCCCTCTAAAACCGTTTTGCTTTCTACGTCGAACCATTTGTTCCGTCAATTCCGTTCCACGTCCCCGATGGTACTCTCGGCTGCGTCGTTTACGGCTGCTTGCACTGTACTTCAGCAGTCCTCTAGTGGGGCCTCATCGAGCTCGCCCTCGTTTGGCAACGCGGCCTCGAGATTCTGCGCGTATGCTGAGGCGACATCCAGTTGTTTCAGTCGCTCTAGTTTGTACCGTGGCGGTCGCCGGTACCGTACTTTGTTGATGACGGAGAGTTTTGGGCGCAATTTGACCATCACCAGATAGTGGTCGGAGTCGATGTTGGCGCCACGATAGGTCCTGACGTCGATATTGTCGGAGAGTGCCGTTCGTCCATCAGAACGTGGTCGATTTCAGATTCCGTCTGCTGTGGTGATCTCCAGGTGTAACGATAAGGGAGACTGTGTTGGAAAAAGGTGCTACATAAGGCCATATTTTTGAAGACGGCGAAATTAATGAGTCGTAGGTCGTTTTCGTTCGTCTGCTGGTGGGCGCTGAACTTACCAATCGTCGGTCTGAATTCCTCCTCCTGGCCTACCTGAGTGTTCAAATCTCCTATGATGATCTTGACGTCGTGGCTTGGGCAGCGATGGTACTCGCGTTCGAGCTGCGCGTAAAATACGTCCTTGCCATCATCAGTACTTCCGGATTGTGGGCTGTGAACGTTTATTATGCTGAAGTTGAAGAATCGGCCCTTGATCCTTAACCTGTACATTCTTTCGTCGATCGGCCACCAACCGATCACGCGCCTCTGCATAGCACCCATCACGATGAAAGCTGTTCCCAGCACGCGTGTGTTGCCGCAGCTCTGGTAGATGATATGATTACCTCTAAACGTTCGCACCATGGATCCTGTCCAACACACCTGCTGAAACGCGACGATGCCGGTCCTTCTGTAGATCGGTAAGTATGCGGGTGCTCCCAATGAAGTTGAGAGATCAGCTGTTCCACGTACCGAGTTTCCAATCGCAAGTCCTTTTTGTTCACTGGGGTCGTTGCCGTTGGTCTCGGTTCGTATTATTCTGTTGCTAATTTTCCGTTACAATGGTTTTTTTACGGCTGGCTCGTAGGGCCTGACACCTACCGCCTACTTTCCGGAGGACTATAGTGCATAGTTGAGCTTTGAGTCCTTCCCTGGCACTCGAACGTTGATCAGCCGCCCCTAACATGGGGATCAAACGCTGTTGTGAGCCGCTCCTCCTGGAGAACAGACGCTCAGGTTTGCCGAAGCAAACCCCCCCCTTCCCTGTCAGCCTATGACCAAAGTTCCCACCGGGGTTGGTTACCCGATCTTCCCTAAGGTTGCTCGTAGTTTCCGGCCGGTACCACGAGGAAGTAGGGATAGGAGTTGCTGGGCAGAGGCTAGAGGATCACAATGGGATCTGAATTGCCGTGCCATACACTTGTTTCTTCTGCGGAAGTATATAGTAGAGTTGCTGAATGCCTTGGATTTTCAGAAGATTTATAGAGAACTTTCTGGAGGTATTCTGGTGCACAGGTGGATATCATAGATTAATTACTTCATCACTACTACTCAAGCATTACACATGTTATAATAGAGTTACGACAGCGCAAGTTTTGGTTGTATAGAAGTCTATTTTACGTTATTCTAACATTGTGTTGAAATAACGTAAAATAAACTTCTATACAACCAAAACCTGCGCTGTCGTGACTTTTATATAACATGTGTGTTACTTGGGTAGAACATTCTCTGTATGCAATTCCTAAAAAGATTTTCAGCAAATTTAAAGAATAATCTTCCTGTAAAACTATCATATTTCCGTGTCTTAGTTCTGTTTAGTTTGGAGCAGTTCTCCATAAGAGTCATATCTAACTCACCCTCGAGATTCTGCAAGCACGAAAACATAAAAATCGGCTGCTTAAGTCGCTACTGTCCATATCCAGGTGCCGTACTTTGTTGATGATGCTGATGCGCATGTAATGGTCAGAGTCGATACAAGCGTGAGAATCGTCCATCGATGATCTGATCACTTATGAGCATAACTCGGCTACTAAATGAGCGTTAACATAAATAAATAATTCAATTATTCATATGCAAATCAGCAGTGCCTAAACTAATCTCCATCTTCCAATTTCTTGAGAACAAGGTACCTACCGAAAATAAAGCACTTCTCGAAAAAATGGCAATTGTGCTTGGCATACTAATCAGCAACAGCCCACTTCAGGTCAATCTGGTTCAAAACGGTCCGGTAAGGCACTCAAAGCCCCTAGGAATTCCACTCGTGTGCTCCATTTGCACGGCATTTGTCGGCGAAGAACAAAGCTCTCGGCCTGCGCGAAGGCTCACCCAAGTCACTGAAGACCGGTTTTCAGCTTCTTCGGTACTACCGCAGGTACGGGTAGGTACACGTTTTATAGTTCCTCGATCTCGATCGGATGCCACACTACGCGACTTTAATAAGTCTCACGCGTAACGAGATTAGTTTTACACTATTTAAATAGCAATCAACTGCTGCCGGCTGCTGTCTCCGTGATCCACCGGGTCCGACGATTACCTCAAAGCGCACAAGAATTAATGGTACGTGCAGCAATCCGGAGCCTGTCTCCCGCGTGCCATTAGGAGCGGAATTGCAATTTCGAATTAAGTCCATAAAGAAACGACGCGTCCAATTGAGTGGCAGTGACTGTTTTCCTCTAATTCCAATTTATGCACTCTGTCGCATATTTCACGCCAGTCTGAACTCTGGTGGAGCATAATAACACCCTCGTCTCGCCGATGTACGTATGTCGTCGTAATTCAAATAAGGTATGATTGTTCGTTCCACTCAGTCAAACAAACCTACACCACACGCGGTAAGTGACAACAGTCAGTGATCGAGTTTTGCTTGGATTCAAATATTGTTCAAATTATAACGATTCGAGGAAACTCAATGCTCAATTTGCATAATGGAGTCCAAAATGTGCGTGCTGGAGTTTAACCTGATCCCAACGAGTCCCCAAGTATGCTGAATCTCCTCCCTCCCAACCAGACGAGCTCCATAAACCTTTAACGGTACAATTATGTAAATTAGCGTATATGATTTATTCCTAAATAAATAACACCCAGTGACCAAAAACGAACTCCTAAACACCACGCAAGCGCAAGCGCGAGTAAATCTCTCATAGCTTTTCCGAGAGCATGTTTTTAGATTGTAGTATGATCTGATCAGGTGACAAACACCAGCCCAGATCAGACGTGTAATTTTATCCACCTCGAAGCATCGATTTGACACGCTGAAATCGGTTTTGATTACGGGCCATTTTTGTCACTGATTTTTTTTTTTTTTTTTTTTTTTTTTTTTTTTTTTTTTTTTTTTTTTTTTTTTTTTTGTCAATTATTTCTTTATTAAGCTTTTCCTCCATTATAATACTTACAATTTTATATTACATTAATCCATCGTTTAAAACTATGTTCAAATTGTTTTCTGTTGTTCCACCGTATTTCACGAATTATTTGCACAAAGTCTTGAAGAGTACGGGTTGATGTTTTTAAATTATATGCAATTCCAATTAACGTGAGCCATAAAGCGACTTTGCTCTGATATTGATTGTTCTCTATTATTCTTCCAAGCATATCTACAGGGTCATTAATACATATTTTTAGCTTGTTTTTTATGGTATCTCTTATCCAATTCCAAATTGCATAACTGTTTCCACAACTTTTAAATCTATGCTCAACACTATCTACCTTTCCACAGTGATTACATTTATTATCAGTTGTTCCTCTAATTTTTTTATCTAGTAATTTTTCTTTCGTGGGAATAATGTCGTTTATCACTAGAAACATAAAATGTTTCGCTTCTGAACATACAAAGTTTTTAGTCAAATTTTGCCAGTACTGATTCCATGGCTTATTTGGAAATTTGATTGTTTTTTTAGGAACAATGTTTTTTTTACTAATAAAGTAATTATAAATAGTTTTGCAGGTTGCTACATTTGTATGATTTGCTAAACCCCGTGCCTCCCGGATCCAGTCCCTCGCATTTCTGTTAAGTGATTGACTAAACTCCTGCATAATCATAAAATTATCTCTTCCACCATTTTGATCGAAATTCAAAAGATTCTTCGTAAATAACGATTTTGTTTTACTCTCCACGTCAATAAAACCCAGCCCCCCTCTATCAACATCAAGGTAAAGTTGATCCAGGGCTACTCTGAATATTCCAATTCCTTTGAATAAAAAGTTTCTGCAAACAGTCTTGATTTCCGCCAAATGAGAATTATTTGGAGGAAACACTTGTGCCAAATACCACAACTTAGATAAAATCAGATAATTTAAAATCCATGTTTTCTGAAACATTTTTAGATTTCTTTTGATGTGAATATTAATCAAATACTTGATGTTTTGTATTATTCTCGAGTAGTTAAAATTAACCGTATCACCAAAATTTCGGAAAAATTCAACGCCAAGGATTTTTAGAGATTCGACCTCTGTCAAGAGATGTGGCCCTGTACGACAGTTGTTCAGTCTCATGAAGAAGGATTTCCCGAAATTCAATTTAATTTTGGCAAAAAGCCCAAAATTATTGATTATATCTAAAATTTTATCAAACTCTTCGTCATCACGGACGAAGATAGTAATGTCATCTGCATAGGCAATAACTTTGTAAAAGATATTGTCTATGAGACAACCTTTTATATTATTGCATATATTACGAATCAAGGGTTCCAGGTATAAAATAAACAATGCCATACTTAACGGGCATCCCTGTCGAACTGATGACTTTATGGGAATTTCACGAGTCAAAAATCCATTGAATAAAATTCTAGATGATGCTTTATCGTACAAGTTCTTAATGCATGTCAAAAAAGGCGGTGGAAATCCAAATTTTTCTAGTACTAACCAAAGAAAATCGTGGTTGACACGATCAAAAGTTTTTTCAAGATCTAGACTTATTATGGTTCCTTTGAAACGTTTAGAGTTTGAAGATTTGATTGTGATATTTCTGATCTGCTTTAAGTTTGAAGTGCATGATTTATTGGGCATACACGCTGACTGGCCTGGACCAATTAAAGAATCTAGAATTGGCTGTAACCGATTATACAATATTTTTGTGAAAATTTTATAATCACAATTTAACATACTTACTGGCCGTTTGTCATCAATAGAGAAAGAATCGTCTTTTTTCGGTATAAGGGTAATTATACCTTCGGTAAATGTTGGATCTGGTTTGGTTCCTGACATGAAACAGTTGAATAATTTTAAAAGATCATGTTGAAGTTCTTCGAAGAAAGTGGAATAAAATTCGTAAGTTAGACCGTCTGGTCCGGGACTTTTCTTTTTTGTTGCTTGTTTAAGCGCTAATTCGATTTCATCTATAGTAATAGGAGCATTGAGGCATTCACGGTCGGGCAAGGAAAGATATTTATCAATGGAGTTGAGGATATTTGCCACTCCTGGATGAAAGACATTATCTTTTTCAAACAGGGCTTCGAAATGACTTTCTAGTGCTTGTTTATTTTTTTTCGTTTCAGATGTTTTGGTTCCATTTATATTCAATTTCAATGGGCCACTTTTTCTATTTGCTATCTGTTTAGAAATTTGAAAAAGGCTTAATTTTTCATCTTCCAGAACGTTGTTGGTCTGGACTTTCAATTTCAGATTTTCTAATCGAGACTGCTCAATTTCCATCAATTTTGACTTGACAAAATTCATTTCATTGGAAATATCGATGCCTTCATTTTGTTTGACCGTGATGTCTTTCAAGCATCCGTACAGGAAGCTTTTAGAAACTGTTATTTGATTGTTCAGTTGGAACGCTTTGGACTTAAAAAAGGATCTTGCTTTTGTTTTTAAATGATTGCTCCACCAAGCACAAAAATTTTCAGTATAAACCACTCGCCTTCGAGTTTCTCGTATGACTTTTATGAATTCGGTTTTAACATCTTCATCGCGCAGCAAGGAGGGGTTAATTTTCCAATAACCTCTGCCAAACACAGTAACGTCCTCGTTAGAACGAGTTTCATATTTAACAATTAAAGCATGGTGGTCAGAAAAGGCTGTTGCTCGACTTCCGAAGCTACGAACGTCATTTAAAAAAGATTCTGGTCCATAAACTCTATCCAACCTGGACATTGATCCACCTCTGAAAAAAGTGTACTGTGTGTTTACGTTTATCGCGTTCCCAATATCTGTTAGGTTGAGACTGTCAATAAGATATTTTAGGCCTGAACTTATGTTTTTGACTGTTCCGTTTGAATCTTTCTTTAGCAGAATGCAATTAAAATCACCTAATAATACATTTCGATCGTCGCATGACAAGTGGGGGATAATATCCTGGGTGAACAAAGAATCTCGTTCTTTGCGATACCCGGATCCGGAATGGGCATAAATATTAACAAAATTTATTCCTCCGACCCTAACGGAACTAATCCGACCATTCGGGTTCAACAAAATGTTTGAAAAATCAATGTTTTTGCGAATAAGAATAGCTGTGCCCTTATTATCGTCGCTAATGTTCACAAATGCTACATGACTGCGAATGAAGCTAAAATTTTCAAATGCAACTTCTTGTAAGAAAATGATATCAACATCATTGTTTCTTACAAAGTCCCTCAGTAAATTTATCTTAAGCGTACTGCTTATCGCGTTGATGTTAATCGATGCTATCGTTCTCGAAAACATTGCTGGTCGTTCTGAACCTCGACTTATTTTTTGTTTCGCTTCGATTTCCCTCCGTGCTTACCAGAGGTGCTTACGGTCTTTGGTAGTACTTCACTTTTTGATTGAGTTCCTTCACATTCATTTTGGGTTTTTACCTGTGTCTCGTCGCTATCAGAACCTTCCGATGAGATGATCATCGGACGTTTGTACATCGCTCTGTCCCTCTCGCTGGTCAAGTCTTCCATGTCCTCAACTTGACCAGCCCCGTGGACCGCTTTACTTACGCTTGCAACCTTGTTGCTCTCATCGGCTGTTGTAGTATCCGAGGTGCTCACACTCTCCTCCGATCGTGGTGGTAGAAGAGTTCCATTGTTGTTCCCGTTGTCGTTGTTCTCAATGTCGTCATAACAGCCGCACTCGGTGCAGATGTGTCGATGACCGGTTTAGCCGGCCTACCCAATGGTGACGAGCTTGACGGTTTGGAGGTTGAGGTTCCAGAATTGCCGCCACGTGCAGCAGCAGCAGCTAGCTTTGGACAGTTGGATTTTTCGTGACCTTCGGATTTGCAGTAGAAGCACTTATTTTTTAGTCCATCATAGAAGATGCGTGCCCGGAAATGCCCGACATAGAGATGTGCGGGAATCTCCCTGGAAACCTCCATGTGGACGCCGCGTACCCCGGTAAAAATGTTCACATTAACTTCACTAGGAAACCGTTCTCGCACGTGTTGCCGTATTGTTCCGTACTGCCCTAGCACATACTGAATTTCTCGGTCTTCGATCTCCGGTGGAAGGTTAAAGATCCGAACGTATCGGAAGATACGGCACGCCTGATCCACTTGCACTTCGGTCACTGATCCGTCGTCGTAATTAAAGGAATAACTTTCGTCTGAGTCCGCGATAAAGGCTGAGAACGTTGGTTCGTCTATCACTTTCACATAAAACTGTCCTCCATTTTCATCCTTGTAAATGGAGTGAATATCCGCTGCTGACAACTTCAGATTCCCTAGGGAGAACTTCAACACTTCCAAATGAGATGGCACTTTACTACCGGGTCCGAACACGAGTTTTACGGTATTTTTCCTGACACTGTTAGCCATGTTTTCTGTTAACTCTTCCCCGAGGGAAAGATTCCGCTAATGAGGAGAAAAAAAATACACAAAAAAGGGAACAATAGCCAGAAGAGACTATTGTTCAAAAATTCTACGGGAGCCAAACGAGTATACGTCCGTATCGGTTGAGCGATAGTCCGAGAATCCTACCACACGCGGTAAGTGACAACAGTCAGTGATCGAGTTTTGCTTGGATTCAAATATTGTTCAAATTATAACGATTCGAGGAAACTCAATGCTCAATTTGCATAATGGAGTCCAAAATGTGCGTGCTGGAGTTTAACCTGATCCCAACGAGTCCCCAAGTATGCTGAATCTCCTCCCTCCCAACCAGACGAGCTCCATAAACCTTTAACGGTACAATTATGTAAATTAGCGTATATGATTTATTCCTAAATAAATAACACCCAGTGACCAAAAACGAACTCCTAAACACCACGCAAGCGCAAGCGCGAGTAAATCTCTCATAGCTTTTCCGAGAGCATGTTTTTAGATTGTAGTATGATCTGATCAGGTGACAAACACCAGCCCAGATCAGACGTGTAATTTTATCCACCTCGAAGCATCGATTTGACACGCTGAAATCGGTTTTGATTACGGGCCATTTTTGTCACTGATTTGATTAGCTCAAAATGGGGATTGGAGTCCTCCGGACTGAATTTTGACTGCTCTTATTTGGTTACGACTAATTTGATCACAGCAGGAGACAATAAAGCTGAAATTTGATCCTATCTGATAATTGGAAGCGTGTTTTTTTTGTTATAATGAAAATAGGGTTTGCTGACTAATAATATGCCTTAGGAAAAAAAATGAGATATTTGTTAATTTTTTTTTGGAAATTTAGCATTTCAATATTAATGATGTAATGTAATAATACGAGCTTGAAAAACAAAACTGCGGTCCTAATTTTGAAAGAAAATTAAACATCTATTTGGCGCTAATGAAAATTGGATCAAGTCAAACCAGATGTTTGAGCATTGACAAACAAAAGTTGACCCTGAGTACTAGCATCTTAATTTTATTAAGAGCGATGGTCCTCTTTGGACACGACCATGTTCGACGAGGACCTGCAAGCATTCGGAGTTTTTGAGCGACGCGTGCTAAGGACGATCTTCGGCGGTGTGCAGGAGAACGGTGTGTGGCGGAGAAGGATGAACCACGAGCTCGCTGCACTTTACGGTGAACCCAGCATCCAGAAGTTGGCCAAAGCCGGAAGGATACGGTGGGCAGGGCACGTTGCGAGAATGCCGGAGAACAACCCTGTATGTATGTATGTGGCTTCATAACAAGACACTGTTCAAGTAAACACTATTTAAAACATATACGCAGGGATAGGATCATTCATTGGCAAAAAGTTACATTCGCATGCTACTATCTCAGTTCAGAAGCATGTTATCAAAAAATATTATATGAATGAATTAAACCTTGTGGTTTTATCTGCTAAGCTGCTGAGAGAACCAACCATCGTCCACACCGCGAAAATCAGGAGGCTACGGTGGGCAGCTCACGACATCAAGATGTCGGTTAGCAACCCGACTAAAATGGTTCTTGAGAGCCATTTGACCGGTACAAGAAGATGTGGTGCGCAGCAAGCTAGGTGGATCGATCAAGTGGAGGACGATTTGCTCTATGCTAGATCCGACGTTGTGGAACGCAATGCCCAACGGGCTGTTACTGACAGGGTGACAGGCGATAAAATAGTCGGACTTGCTAACAATATCACGTTGGTGGTTGTTGGCTAATCCTTAGAAGCAGAGGAGCTGCTATCTAGAGGAAGCCGGGGTGTCGTCGATCTCGAGGTACACGCTGGATCGACTTGGGCGACCGTAACGAAAACGAAGTGGCATCAGGAGTGGAATAAGGTGCGGAGCTAAATGGCTCTCGGTCTGTTTTCGGGAGAAACTTCTTAAGTTGGAGAATAATCTGTCGGAGTAGGGTACATCCGCCGCTGGGGTGTTTCCGAGTAGTACACGTGAGCCTGGGGTGTTTAATGGCACACGGGCGATAACGGGAGAATTTCCTTCGTCGAGGAGTTCTTAGTCGGAGTAGGACAGATCCATCGTCAGGGGCAGTCCGAGTAAAGAGATCGGGAAGAAGCAACGGAGCATGGCGCCTGTGAACCAGAGGTCGTCTCCAATGGGACTTGCTGGAATGCCCTGGAAGTAGCGGTACCAGAAGAGCTTCCAGTTTCGGGGAACTCTTCGTCGGGATGTACCGTCGGGGACTATCCAAGTGGTGCGCGGAAACCTGGAGTGCCAAATGGAGCCGAAGCGATGGGAAATGTAAGTAATAACAAACTAATGGGAGCCTAAAGGCTCACGAACAGTGATTCAAAATGTATTATCAAAAACTGTAGTTTGCATGATAATCGTGTGTGTATGGTCTTGACTATCATGCAACAAAAACATTCACGTATGACCAGATGAAATATTCATGGGTGATTGTGACATTTTTTTAATCACGGCAAAAAATGTAGTGGATTTTCAAATTGAGTGAACTAATGAAATACCAGTGGTTCCGAAAACTGCGAACGGGACATGCGTATAACTTAGGAACCGGAAGTGTGAAGAAGCCGAGACAAAGATTTTCGGATTGTGCGTTCCGAGGGTCTTAACCACCAATGGAGCAGAGGATCAAAAGTCAGTGGCTCCCGACTGAATAGCCACGGCCCACGTCTAACAAATCAAAAAGTCTCATGCCATACGGATATTTTCGGACCTGGCTAATTGAGTTGATGTTGAAACCCGATATCCTAGGCCATTTTGGAATTAAACATGGCGCTTGGGTATCGGGGACAATATAGGGACACTACTGAGGGTTTCCCCCATCCTCAAAAACGCCTCTGTAACGACTTTGAATTCAAATCCGCTGAAAATGCTCTGAAGCTTCTTGGAATGCCTCCGAAATCTACCTTAAACCCCCTGAAACCCCATGTAACGCACCTTAGATCCCCCAAAACCCCCTAAAACGCCATGTAACGCCTCCGTAACGTTTCTGAAATCCTTCGAAAATGCTCTGAAGCTTCTTGGAATGCCTCCGAAATCCCCCAAAAACCCCCAGAAACCCCATGTAACGTACCTCAGACCCTCCGAACCCCCCAAAAATGCCATGTAACGCCTCCGTAACGTTTTTGAAATCCGCCGAAAAAGCTCTGAAGCTCTTTGGTATGCCTCTAAAATCCCCCTAAAACCCCCAGGAGCCCCTGTAACGCACCTCAGACCCTCCGAAACCCCCCAAAACGCCATGTAACGCCTGCGCAACGTGTCTGAAAACCGCTGAAAATGCTCTGAAGCTCTTTGGGATGCCTCCAAAATCTCCCAGAAGCCCCATGTAACGCACTTTATACCCCCCGAAACCCTCAAAAATGTCATATAACGCCGCCGTAACGTTTCTGAAATCTGCGGAAAATGCTCTGAAGCTTCTTGGAATGCCTCTGAAATCCCCCTTAATTCCCCTTAGCCCCAAATAACGCCCTTGACACCCTCTAGCACGAGTTATCCGCAATTTTTCCTCCGCAGTTTTCGGAACCACTGGAACTCCAGCTCTACATTTCAAAACTGTCATTTCGTACTCCCATTATCTTGATTTGTGTTACATTCATGGTAGACGACATTTATACATCGACGGCAGCATGAATGTAGTGTGTGACGGTAGTATGCAACATTAGTCATGACGGTAAAGGCGTTGCGACGATAATGAAAAAAATGTACTATACGGTTCACTGCTCACGAAGCGGTGAATACGAAGTAATACCGTAAGATGGTGCCGGAGGAGAGTTACTTGTGAAAGATATCTAGGGGAGTGATTTTCGTGTGGTTTAACTCTCGCCTTTTTGAAGATTTTTTTGACTCCTAGTTGCATGCAAAAAACACTGCTCACTCCTTACTCTTCGCTGCTCACTCCTTACTCCTAATTTCTCAATTCTCACTCCTAATCGTTTGCGGGACAGTTTATGCAGTTTATGGCCAAATTGATTGGATAATGTTTTCATATAGTTTCCGAACGAAGTATACTAACCGAGAGGGGTTTCTGACAGTATACGTAAAAAAAAATCGTTCGTCGATAAAAAGTTGAAATCGTTAAAAAGTACTATAAGACAACTGCTTCACACAGAAGCATATTCCTACAAGATACATATTCACAACCATCTGAAGCAGTGAGGAGCAAAATCTGTAATAATAATTTGCGTTGAGTGCATCAGCATAACACACCGAAACTACGTAATTTACAGTCATTGCAACCTAGAACCTGAGAAACAAACTTACAAACTCTCTGTATGCAACATCTGCTGATCGTGAACCTCAGCTCTAGCTAAGTTATTTTGAGGGTTAAGAATCGATGCGCAAGCAAGTGCCCTTCATCATTGAAAATGGAAAATACCCCTGCTCATGCCGCTTATCCAAATACAAACCATTCAACATCTCTCCTATCCAGACTCCCGTTTGTTTTGTATCGTTATTTGTAGCGAAGAGCAGACGTATCCCATCGAACCATGAAAAAGATGAACTACATAGGAGTAGAGAGCAGCCCGTCGAGAACTTTGGTAATTAACATATCACATTTTTATGCCTTATTTTCGAGCACGCACTCTCTGACGGCCACGACCTCCTTGTCTGGACGACCGGCCCCAGAGCTCTACATATACGTCTAGCGGTACTCACGCCACGTCTCGTTCAGCATTCCAGCTGAGCTGATGGTATTACACCCTCATCCCGGCAGCTCGCGGTCCCGAGCAAGAAGATGACTCTTGACTGCGCGGTGGCGGCAACGGCACTGGCTGGCGGCGCTTCGTTATCTCCAGAAATGCCCGTAATATACAAATTTAATTACGAAGTGCACTTTTCCTCTGCTCCCACTCGACTAGCATGGCGGCAATGGCAACGGACGGCCAAAAACCAGACGACGACGACCGAGGTGAACCTCGCGCGCGACCGAATAGAGAGGTAATCCCAGCACACCCCGAGCTGACTAATTGAGACAGTTTGTTCCCCGAAACAAACGACGAGCGATGATGATGATGGTTTTCCATCTTACGTGGATGAGCTTCCTCGTGGTATATTGTGATCGTAAGCCTAAACCGATGAGTGCCTCTTGACTGATGAAGACGAAGAGCTTTGGACCATCAAAGAACGCATAACGAAAAAAGTCAATCACCTATTTAGATTGCAGCGGAGAGATGATCGGTCCCTTATTGTGCCACACCGAAAAAGTCCCTCAACTACCGGAGAATATACGAGTTTACTAGTTGGAGGTATGCAGCAACATCCCATCCTCCTCTGTTGTGTGGGTGTTTGATCTCTCTCTGGAGGCTATACGATAAGACACTGCCGCCAAGATAAGTCGTACGCAGTAATCTCCTTCGCTGCCCACACGTAACTCACTCAGATTTGTTGTCCTATTTTAGAAGCGGTTATATCAAAAGCTAAAACGGTACGTTTAAAAAATCATTTACCACCGGGTAATTGATAGCAAGATGTTGTAAGCTTTCCGTCTATAAATTAATCATGTTTCGTCTTGAACTAGGTAGTTCAGCGGTCGGTCGTCCGTCGTTGATGGAACACATACGCGGGGAGTATCACAGCAGCAGCAGCAACATCAGCAAATGGGAATGTAATCACGTGCTTGGTTCGAATGCGCCGCCGCAGAGGTATTAATTTTCCTTCCCATAAGGAGCGAGTAAATTGAAGGTAAATGATGGAAAACCGATGATGGGGAGAACAAGACGAACAACGAGCGTACGTACGGGTACAACAAATCATACGGTTTAGCGGCGACGACTTTGGCTCCGTTTGGGCGACTGACTGGGATGACGAGACCGAGACCAATAACAACGACTTTCGATTTCTGCTTCCATAGAAGGGAAAATCGTACGGTTTGGACATCTCTGTCTGCGGCTGGTTAACTTTTACCCGATTTGCAGTAGTTCCTATATCATGAGGAGTTGGAATCGATCTGGGGTAGTTTTTGTCGAAGGCAGATGTGATGTCGTTCGATGCATATCCATAGGTTTGCGGTAGCTCGATCTTTGAGAAACTTCATCAGAGAAAGTTAGGATGTTACTATCCGTACATGGCAAATGTGATCCTCTTTCAATCTATAATGTCCAAACTAATATAGTATCAGAGTCGGTAGTTCAATTATTACCGCTTCTGCGGACTACAAACAAACATGAGGTCGACTACTAACTCATCTTCTATGAGAAATGAATAAACATACTCTATGACCGTCACTGACCGATACCTTCTTGATTGATCACAAAGATCGATAAACATAAAATTAGATCAAATCACAGTTCTCTCGACACGATGACATTCTTTTAAATATTGCTTTTTTTCATATATTTCAGCCTATTCTGAATATTAATTTTAATATTTATTAATTCTCATTTGTGACACACATATAGCCAAAATAGCTCTAGAGTTAATCCTGGGATATCTCCAGGAGTTACATCTGGAATTGCTCCAGAGGTCTCATCGAGAATTCTTCCATGAGACCAACTTGAAAATCTCACAGAAACCCATCCTGGAATTTTTCCAAAAGTTCCATGTAGTATCTACCAATAGTAGCATTACATACCTGAGATTTTGTCAGGTGGAATTTCACAAGAAGCTTCACCAGGGATTCATCCAGGAATTTCTGCTGTGATTCCTCCAGGAGATTGCATTTCTTCAACAATTCGGCAAAATCTCCACGGATTCGTCAAGGAAATTCTCCAGGGAATTTTCCAAGAAATCTATCAGAAATGTCTCTAAATATTCCTCCCAGATAAAAGAATTCTCAAGAAATACCTTCAGGAATTCCTCCTCCGGTTCCTCCAGGAATAGACAATTTTCAGGAGGAATTTCTGAAGAAATCCCTTGAGTAATTCTTGAGACTTTTTGCAGGAATCCCTGGAGGAACCTCTGGAAAAATCCCCTGAGGATTTCTGGAGGAGATCCTGAACGATTTCTTGGAGATATACATTCATACATATATTTATTAGTTCAATATCATATTTAAAAAAAGACATAATCAACAATAGTACGCCACAATACTAGATTCGCCAGATGACCCTCCACCTGGTTCGCTCATCGTGATCTCTGCGTTCCACACCTTCTTATGCAAACCGTATCGATAGTAAACCAATTCTTGGAGAAACCTCTGAAAGAATTTTTGAAAACTCTCTGAGGGAGTTTCTCGAAAAATGTCTGAAGGAATTTCTGAAGGATTTCCTAGACTGTAAATGATAAGGAGTGAGCTGTGATTAGTAAGAGTTAATCCATGAGTTAATCTGTGAAAAGTTAAGAGTGAGAAGTGTGGTAGAGTGTGTAGCAGTGAGGTAAGAGGAATGAGCAGTGGGAAGTTGTAAGTAAGTCGTGAGAGTGAGCAGTGATAGCTGAGTATTGAGCAGCGAAGAGTGAATAATAAGCAGTGCGTGATGAGGAGTGATCAGTGAGAAATTAATGTCAATTTCTTGATTTTGAGTGTCATGGATGTCAAACCATTTTCAATAGAGAAATTAATGTTGAGGAAAATGCTATGAAAAATGAGAATTGTGGAGTGTGAGCCATAAGTTACAAGCAGTAATGAGTTTGAAGCAATAAAAAGTAAGTAGAAAGCAGTGAAAAGTGAAGCATGAGAGTAAAAAGTAAAGCATGGTGAGCAATAATGACCAACAAATGGTGTCAAGATCGGCCATCAAGCCCGCCGTCCCGGATTGGTGAACCTTAGCCTTATTCATTACAATCTTAGATCAGTTCGGTATTTTCTCCATCTTTTAACCGAGTTCTCAAAGGCAGCTTTAACTCGGTACGCTTGATTATCCCTTTTGTTGAATACTCTGTAACGAGTTCTGTAAATAAGATGTCAAAAATTACATATCGTTTTTGGTGAACGGTAAATATTGTTTACCGAGTGTACCGAGTTAAATCTGCTGTTGAGAACTCAAAAAAAGATGAAAAAAATTCTGAACTCAGCGAAAAAAAACAACTGAGCTGGAAAATCAGAATCTTAATGTGTATACAGTTAGAAGGTTCTAGCCAAAATAGAGTCAAAATAACGTGCACATCAACCTCTTCTTAAATCTTAGGAAATCTGTTGTCCAGATTGGACCGGGAATTCGTCCAGATCTGTATCCCAAAGATTCTGCTTCAATGTATACCATGAATTCATCTTGGAGATCCCAGGTTCTTCCAGGTTTTTCTTCAGTAATTACTACATACTGGGATTCGTCTTAGAGTTTTTTTCTGGGATAGCTTTAAGAAATATCATAGGATCTAAGAATTCGACAGAACTTTTTTTTATGTTATTGAAGATGTTCTTCCAAGACGGTTTCTTGGATCAAACCGTAGGATGATCGTCCTATAAAATTTCACTTGATTATTTCTCAGAATGGGAAGTATTTTTTATGGAAATTCTTCAAGGAGTTGCATTTATGATGCATTTACGTAATCTTATGGAGTTATTATATGATATTCATTAGAATGCCTTTAGAATCCCTCAATGGGTACCTTCTGCAGTTCTTTTAGGTAATACTGTACGATTGTACTTGGTTATCTCTTGTAATACAACACGGATGGGAATTTCCTTGAGGATTTTCCAGAAAAAAAAATTGCAGGCACCTGCGGAGGACTTCCTAAAGAAATCTCTAGCTGAAATTTCTAAAGGAATCGCATAAAAGTTTTTATGGAGTAATCCACAGATGGAATTCTAGGAAAAAGTGCCCCGATGGAATTTCTTGGGAAATCTCCTGAAGGAGTTCTTAGAGGAATCATATTCTATTTGGAATTGTTCAACAATGGTAAATAAATAAAGACCAAATAATTTCACAAAAGATATTTTAAAAAGGTGTTTTTTCAATAGCAATACAGAACACAGGGTGAGAAGTGAGTGAGAAGTATGCAGCGAGGAGTGAAAATCGATAATTGAAGAGTGAGGAATGTCGGGGCCCGTGACGCAAGTAGTCACACATTCGCTTCATAAGCCGATAGTCATGAGTTTGATCCCAGCACTTGCAATTTTCATCTCAGTCTATAGCTCTAACGAACCCGGAAATATGGATATCGACGAACCGTAACTCCTAATGGACGACCCCCAATTGGATTGGAAAAGGAACAACAGCCACATAACAACAAACATCATCGTGCTCATTACTCTACCGTGAACAGGGTAGAAAATGGAAGCAGCACAAGGGCACCAGTTCGATATAGTAGAATTAGAATAAAAAACATTTAGGCACTGTGCAAAGTACAAGTGCAGCTGCCAATTGGAATCGCTTACACGCTAAGAAAATTTTACTCTAAAATGAGTAAGATTCACACAAAACTGAGCTAAACTGGAACAGCTCAAAAAATGAGTAAATTGCATTTCCAGCGATAGCGCAGGCCCAAGTGCAAAAATCCAACTGGTTTAAGCCGTATAATATTCTTCGCATCATCAAGAATATTATACGGCTTAAACTGATGAGATTTTCGCACTTGGGCCAGCGCTATCGCTGGAAAAAAAATTTACTCAATTTTGAGTTGTCCCACTTTAGCTCGGAAATGAGTGAATTTTCTGACCGTGTACGTAGTGCCCTAGTGAACAAAAGAGCTGTGAATTAGGTTAAATGGTTAGGAACTGGGAATCCCAGAACGCCACCAACCAAACAAATGACTTTATTCGAGTCAAATTCCGTCGTCAATCAGAACTGTCATCCCAATCTTAACCAATTTCGAAATAGCATATCATTTCCAAATGCTACAGAAAAAAAAATCCAGCAATGTAGTATAAACGAACAACTCTTGCGTCATACAATATCCCCATAAAGTCCCGTTCTACATCCATATCATCAAAATCCACTTCCATTCCGGCGCTCTCCTAATACTGAGTCACCATAATCCCATCCCAGATCCCGGGCAGACGGATCACTACTATTCTCCAGGCAAACAGAAAATAACCAAACCCCCTCTCGCTCTCCTCGAAGGAAAACATCTGTTTTTTCGCTCGAATAGTCCAATCCCACCCAACAACTCGACAAAAAGCGAGCAACAGAAGATGTGTAGAAGTAGAACGAAGACGCGCGACGGGGAACGGATCAAAATATCACTTCGAGAGCAGCTCAATCTATTACACGGAACGGACGGAGCTCTAGTGACTATGGAGTGCCTGCAGCATAGTCGTGTCACGTTTCAGTGGTAGTGTTGTTGCTGTTTGTTCCTCTTCTAACCAATTGTTGTCATCGATGTCGTCGTCGTCGCCGTCGCATTCCACGGTTGAGCAATGCATCCCACGCAGCAGTTGCCATCTACAATCTACTGTATACTGTGCACGGGTTAGGCACGCTTTCCCTGCAGTATAGAGTTTTATGCCACCCCACCATTGTAGTACTTGAAATGCGAAATCAGAATCGAGTCGACCGCAGTTGGACAGTGGAGTCCTGTTTATGGCTTGATGGTGACAATGTTCTTCTTGGCGTAATGTCTGCAAGGATAAAGCCTGCATCTCAGCTAAGTGTTTTTAGTACTTGAGCTGTCTATAAACTAAGAGCTTCCTCTGCCAATGACCATTTTGAATGTGTATGTCATGTCACCGATTGCAAGAGAGGCCATGGGGCAACAACTGGCTGGATTCATGGGTGAACGCGCTACAACGGACCAGATGTTCGTCGTCCGCCAGGTATTGCAGAAATTCCGCGAATACAACGTGCCCATACATCACTTGTTCATCGTTTTTTAATCGGCGTATGATACAATCGGTCTAGATCAGCTATGACAGATTATGCGCGAATACGATTTCCCGGACAAACTGATACGATTGATCAAGGCGACGATGCATCGAGTGAAGCGTAGTTCAAGCATCAGGAACACTCTAGAGTCCCTTCGATTCTCGCAGAGGGTTTCGAAAAGTTGATGGTCTTACGTGCTTGCTGTTTAACATTGCCTGAGAGGGTGAAATGAGAAGAGCGGGTATAAACACGAGTGGAACGATTTTCACGAAGTCCGTTCAGTTGTTTGATTTCGCTGCTGATGTTGATATTATAGCTAGGAAATTGGAGACGATGGCGGAAGCGTACATCTGACTGAAGAAGGAAGCGAATCGGATTAGTCATTAATGTGTCGAAGGCAAAGTACATGATGGCAAGAGGCTCTAGGGAGAAATTACCGCGCCCGCCACCCCGAATTTTTATCGACGATGATGAAATCTAGGCGGTTGAAAAATTGTGGGCTTCGTGGCCGTGCGGCTAGAGGCGTCAGTCATCTAGGCGTTTCGTAAATCTCGGAGTGTGGGTTCGATTCCCGCTCCAGTAGGAGAAAACTTTTCGTGTGTTATCCGTTGTCTAATGTTAGTGCAAGTATTAGTGCTTGTTCAGTCTGTACAACCTCTGGTTGAAGACAGTGTAGTGACTCTTTTTTTTTTTTTTTGAAAATTCGTGTACTTGGGCTCACTGGTGATCGCCGACAACGTCACCAGCAGAGAAGTTCGGAGACGCATTGTGGCAGGAAATCGAGCTTACTTTGGACTCCGCTGAACTCTACGATCGAACAAAGTTCGCCGTCACACGAAGTTAACTATCTACAAAACGCTGATTAGACCGGTAGTCCTCTATGGGCACGAAGCATGGACTCTATGTGCAGAGGACCAACGCAACCTTGGAGTTTCCAAATGGCACAAATGTCCCAAATGGAGGATAACGTTCCTCTGGACCTGTAGCCGGCCTTCTGATAATACCTGATCAGCTGCTGAGTGCACCAACCATCGTCCACATCGCAAAATTTGGGAGGCTACGGTGGACGGGTCACGTCATCAAGATGTAGGATAGCAACCCGATTAAAATGCTTTTCGAGAGCCAATCGACCGGTACAAGAAGACGTTATGCGCAGCAAGCTAGGTAGGTTGATCAAGTGGAGGACGATTTGCGGATCCTTCGCAGAGTGCGGAACTGGCCGTGGACCGAGTAGAATGGAGACGACTCCTACGTACAGCAGAGGACTCTCAGGCCTTAGTCTGACCAGTAAGGTAAGAATGTCGTATGGCAGGCACGAACATTCTCTATTCCCAAGATAGTCAAGGAAGTTTGCATTACGAAAGGTTCCTGAACCGACTGTGAATCGAGCCCGTGACCACCAGTATGCTGAATAGCTACGCCTTTACAGCTGAGGCGTCATCATAACCCGAGCAGGAGAAAATAGCTGAAGAATACTAAACTCAGGTATGGAAAACCGAATACCTACAACCTGAATGAGGTATTAAGTAGCCCTGCATAAGAGGTAAAATACCTGAAATAATAACTGGTGTGTGTTCTGTGCATAACACGTGAATAATGACATCAGGTATGGCAATACCTAAATAATAATCCGCGATTTTTCCATACATATAGTGATTTTTCCAAAACTGAATAATACCTCAAGCAGTCCTCAACACCAAACCAATAACTAGTTGAGGTATTATATAAATACCTAGACAATATCAAAATTAGTTATTTTCAGTACCAGGCTAACCGATCAATACCTCATCTAGGTATGATACCTGACTTTGGTATGCTGCAGTTATGTGTCAGTTATTCGTTCCTGCTCGGGAAGTCTCAGACATGTTGAATTTGAATTACATTTAATCTTGGGACCTTCTTTTAAAACACTGAGCACTTAGGACTGATAAGGTAATTTCCAATCGTCGATAATTGATCGTGCAATCTAACAGTTCCTTGTTCATAACTATGTAATGATTTTAGGAGCAAGTAGCAAAACAATGTGACAACTGTTCTGCTCTTGAACATAAAAGAAATGCTTGGAGCAATTTATCAACGAATTCCGGAGATATTTCTGGAAAATTTTTGGATGAATCTTTGTAGGAATGTCATAAGAAATCCTTGAAGGGATTTGTGAAGAAATTTCAGACGAGTTTTATAGCAATCCCTACACAAATATCTGAAAAAATGGAAGAGTTTGCGAAGAAATAGCAGTTGAAATTGAAAAAGCCTTAGAGTACTGAACAAGTCTCTAGGAATTATTGAAGAATTCTTAGAAAATAATGAGAAAGAATCCCTGGATGATTTTATCATGGATTTCTGAAGTAATGTGTGCGTGGAATTCCTGAAGAATCTCTAGAGGAATTTCAAGAGCAATTTTTGGAGGAGTTTCTAAATAAGTCTGTTGAGAAGAATTTGGAGAAATATCTGAAGGAAACTTTGAAGAATATTATGTAGGAATACTGAATTTCTTAATGTCTGAAGAAATCGCTGAAAGAATTTCGGAAGGAATCCGTGGAAGATGTTTTGATGGAATCCCTGAAGGAATTTCTGAAGTCTATGACAGGTTTTCTGGAGAAACTCTGACGATATACATGGAGTAATTTCTGAAGCATGTCATGTAAAATTGTTTTCAGGAACCGCTGGAGAATTTTTTGGAGTACTACTTGAACGGTTTTCTGAAAAAAAAAACTTGGCAAGAGATTCTTGAGAAATCTCTGGCAGAATTTCTTAAGTAAACTTTGAAGGAATTTTTAGAGGAATTTATGAAAAAATTTATGTTAGGAAACTTGGAAAAACTTCTCTTGAAATTCTTAAAGTTGTTCAAAAAAGGCCTTGGAATAATTTCATAAAGAATATCTGATTAAAAAACAGGAATCGAATGAATATTTGAGGACATGCCTGGAAAAATTTTTGAATATATGAAAGATTTCCTGAAGTAATCTCTGGAGGAATTACTGAAATAATCCTAGTAGGAATTCCCGAAGGAATGCCTGGAGAAATAACTGAAAAAAACAATTTATGGAAGAAAAAAAAATCCTTAAATTTCTTCAGGACTGAAGCAAAACATTACAGATTTTCTGAAAGAATCCTTCGAGAAATCACTGGAGAAAATTAACTAATGAATTTCTTCCTCTTTTTGAATATCCCTGGAGGAATTTCCGAAAGAATTCATTTAAATGAAAGCCCCTTTGGAGAATTTATGGTGAAAAACCTACAGCTTTTCCAAAGGAGGAATTTCCGAATTTATCAATGACATTTTTTTTTTCTGTAGGACTCCTCCGAGACATTTCTGAAGAAACAGCAAAAGGAATTTTTAAGGGAAGTATTGGAGGATATACTTAATAAAATTGATAAATTCTTGATGAAATTTGTGAATCCTTGGGGGTCATCCATAAATGACGTAGCTTTTTTGGGGGAGGGGGTTGTTTATGATTTTGTGACGAAGTGTGACGATAAGGGGGTAGGGGTTTATGATATGCTACGTAGCTTTCTACTAAGCCTATTGAAGAAAGTATTTCGTAAATAATAAAATTTTTACTTGCATTAAGTATTAGTTAATCGAAGAAAAAAATATTGCATGATTTCTCTTTCCATTCACATTAATGTAAATAACAAATAATGGACATAAATGCCGGCTTTTTTTCATAATACATGCAGCTGTTGGACGCAACATTTGTATCTGAGAAAATAGTTTGAATGGTTTTTTGGAGTACGGTGCTAGACTTTGGACGAACTACATATTGAACGTTTTGGTGTAAGTTTCTACAGGACTTCCTCGAAGAAATCCTACAACAAATTTTTAAGGAGTTCTTCTAGCAGCTTTGTAAGGAATTTCTCATGGTGTTCTTCATAGGTTTCCCCAACAGGACAAGGATAACATTTCCACAGGAATTCTCACTGGGAATCCCAGAAAAAAAACTTCTGACAACATTCCAAATGGATTTGGAGGAATCCCTGAAGGAACTTCCAGAAGAATTTCAGAAGGAACTCTTGGAGGAATCTTGAAAAGAATTCATAGACAAATTCCAAAACATATCCCGTTAGGAGTTCATGGAGCAATTCTAGATGAAACTTTGGAAGAATCTTGAATAAACTCCTGGGAGAATCTCAGAAGGAGCTATTTGTAGAGTCTCAGAAGGAGCTCCTGGTTCAATTTCTGTAGAAAACACGGAAGAAATTTTTGATGGAATTCCGGAAGGAATTTCTTTTTTTTTTTGGGAATCCCGGAAGATATCCAGATAGAACTCCTAGTGAAATCTAAGAATGAAAATCCAGGAGGAATTCCAGAAGGAACTATGGGAGAAATCCCTAAAGGGATTCCTCGCGAAATTCTAAGAGATCCTGGAGGAATACTGGAAGGAGTAGATGGAGGGATACCGGAAAAAATCCTAGATGAATTCTAGAAGGACGTTTTCGAGGAATCCCACAAGAAATACCCAGAAGAATACAGGAAGGAATCCGAAAGACAATTCCTGGAGGAATCCCAGAAGCAACTCCTGGAGGGGTTTTGAAAAAATGTCGGAAAACATTCTTACAAAAATCTCGGAATAAATATCTGATTGATTTTCGGAAGGAATTCCTGGAAGTAACCTAGAAGGAACTCCTGGAGGAATCCAGGAAGAACTTCCTTTAGGAAACCCAGAGAGAAGTTCTGATGGAATATCAAATGAAACAGATGTTCGAAGAAACTGCTGGTAAAAGAGAGGAGAAGAAAACCTTAAAAGAACTCTTGAAGGAAATAAAACTCCTGGAGAAATCTCAAAAGCATCTTTTGGTGGAAACTAAGAAGAAACTCCGGAAGGAATTCTTGGAGGGATCTCTGAAGGAAGTTTTGGAGAAATTAAAAGGGAAGGAATTCTCAAAAACGGGAATCCCAAAAGAAACTCCTTCAGGAATTCTAGAATGAAATGATGAAAGAATTTTAGAAAAAAACCTTGCAGGAGTTCAAATGTCAGGGTGCATTTTATTCAAATGAAATCAATTTGATATTCTTAACAGATTACATGAGCATGAGCATGAGCATTGATGACCGTACACTGACCAGAGCTAGCGGAATTGCACAGAGAACCAATAGATGGGGCTTGGGATTAGCACACCTTCTTCAACACGTACACGTTCCGAGAACTCAAACTTTAATAGATCAATAACGGCGCCGGCCACGTCCTTACGGTCAACCGAGGAATGAAAGGAATGTTAGTTGGACAACCGTTGCTACTAGAGGTTGTATATACTACTGTGCCCTCCACAGTTGTCACGGGATGGATTTTTTGTTAGTTGGGAGGGAATGATAGTTACATAAATCGGGATTCACTTTGATAAGCGTTGTGATCTATGTAACCGTGAGCATAAACAAAACATATATTCACTGAATTATGCCACCTCACAGTTTGGAGAAATGGTGAGACCTTGAAAATCTTAATAGGAATTTAGAGAAAGTCTTATGAAACCAAAGATGTTTTACGTCACCTCGCAATTAAAAAGATTGGTGAACCAATATACAATGATACTTGCTTTTGATACTATGGACACGAAATATTGAGACAAAATTTTGTGCCGACACCAATTGTAACGAAACGTACTTATTCAGGGAAACAATACTGAAACATATTGAGAAACAAAATACTGTGGCCAGCACCTTTCAGTGGAGGACTGTACAATACTATAGGAACATTTTTTATTGAAAAAATGTGAATAGTGAGAATTTGAGAATTTCAGTTTTTGATTTTTGAAAAAATAACGAAGCAATATTTTCAAAAACGTTTTTCGTACACATGTAGAGGATGGATTTGTTGAAGAGTTGCTGGAGGTTTTTCTTAGGAAATGCCTGAAAAACTAATTAGAATCCACTCTGGGGAATTTTCTGTGGAAAACTCAGTAGGATTTTCTACATGAATAATTATTTATTAATCCATGACAGTTTTTCTGCAAGAAACCTTGGAGAAGATTTATTTTTTTTAGAAAATACCTAATACCTAGAAGAATTGGTTTAGAAATTTACGGAAATTTAGAGATTCTATGGTAAATTCCTGGGGGAGTCTCTAGTGAAATTGGATAATTAGAATTCCTTGAGGAATTCTGGAGCAATCTATGAAGAAAATTTCCAAAACTTTTTTTCGGAATTTTCGGACAAATCCTTGAAGAAATTTCCAATGAAATTCTTGGAGGAATTTCTTATGATTTTTTTTTTTGAAAAAAAATTCCAAACTATAAAAAAGGTAGAAAAAATTCTAATGGATTGTTAAGGTTGATGGATTCGTCATTGAAACAATCGTCGTGAAAATGTATTCACTGTATTATGGATGGAGAATGAAGTAGAGTGAATACATTTTCATTGCGGAAATTTAAGTTTTGAACGAGAAAACTGCTTTCGAACTTCCAATAATCACGATTATGTCTCTGACGAATCCTTCAATCTTAAGCAATTTCCAAATGAATTTCTAGAGAAATTGCTGCAGGAATCCCTGGAAGAATTTCTGAAAGAATCCCTAGAAAGATTTCTCGATTAATTCATGCAGAAAATATCTTTATGACCCTTTCTTGTGTTTTTTTTGGGGAATTTTATGAGGAATATTTGAAGAAATTTCTTTACTTATCCTTGGAGACATTCCTGAAAAGGTTTTTTGAAAATTTTCTGAAAAAAACCCTGAAAGATTTTCTTAAGGAATACTTTGATATTTTTTCCGTGGGATTATTTATGGAGAGTTTTCTAATGGATTTCATAGAAACATTTTCGAACTAATATGGGATTCATTCTTACTAAAACAATGCGGGAAAGTATATGCATCTCTTCGAACTCTAAGAATGAAAGCAGCATGTCTTAATGTCCAAACCAAATTGATGCTCTTCAAAACACTAATCTACCCACACTTTTTGTTCTGTGATTTTGTTTTACCACAAGCTTCAGCTTACATTATAAACCGCTTCAAAGTGGCATTAAATTGTTGTGTCCGGTTTATTTTTAATCTCAACAGATATTCTAGCGTGACTCATTTACAGCATTTCTTGATTGGTTGTAAATTGGATAGTTTTATTAAATTGAGAAGCACTGTTCTTCTCCATAGCATTTTGAAACCCAATGCCCCGCCTTATTTATTTTCCAAATTAGTCCCTTTCAGAAGTCAGCGTGGCAGAAAGTTTCAAATACCCCGATATAGAACATCACAATATGGGAGCTCATTTTTTGTAAGAGGTGTACATTTCTGGAATGATTTACCTTCTGGAATTCAATCGATTGTTCCAGCAGGCGGGTTTAAAAGGGCGTGTATTGAGCATTTTAGTTAGTTAATTAGTTAAATAAGTAATTTAAAAGATTGATTTTTTTTGTAATTCTTTTGAGTTTTTTTTTTTTCTAGCAACCAAATAATTCTTGTCCTCAGCACTTAAACATAAAAGACAGCAGTCTTAAGTTTGAAGAGATCAGTAAATAAATAAATAAATAAATAATATCTGAAATTTCGAAAATTTCTGGAGGACTCCCGAGCAAAATTTCTGAAGAAATCACTATAGGTATTTCAAAACTAATGATTGAAGAAAATTTCCGAATGAGTTTTGGGAGGAAAGTAAGGCAAAATTTCTGAAGAAATCTGATGAGAAATTATTGAAGGCATCGCTGAAGGAGTTTCTTAAGTAATCCATGAATTTATTTCTGAATATTCAATGGAATTTCTTGGAAAATATTTGGAAGAAACCCTGAATGATGTTCTGAAAAAAACATTGAAAAATTTGTGAAGCATTGCTAGATTTCTCAAAACAAGTTTATGTGAAATTTCTTAAAGAATCCCTGGAGGAATTTCTAAAACAATTCTCAAAAAAAAAAACGAATCCTTGGAATTTTTTTTTTAGAATCTGTGAAATTCCACAAGGAATTTCTGGAGAAATCCTTGGATATATTTCCGATGGAATGTCTTGAAGAAACTCTCGAAAGATATCCAGAAATTCTCCTGAAGAACTTCTTAAGAAATACCTTCAGAAATTCTTGAAGCAACACACAGTGATTCCTGGGCTATTTCAGGGCCGGATTTAAGGGGGGGCCAGGGGGGCCATGGCCCCGGGCCCCCACATTTCAGGGGCCCCCACAAAATCCCACTTCACGAATAAAAATTTGAAACAAAAAAAAATGACTGAGTACCAAAAAAAAAACAGAAGATAGAGGGATACAATGTTCAAAATCTTTTTTTGTTTATAGGGAGACAAAAAAAAGGGGTTTTGCAAAGGGGCTGACACTACCTACTGGTGGAAAGTGATATATTATGGTTCTCATTTGAAGGACTGCAGCTTTTGAAGCTCCTCCAAAACTTGTTAACATTTTTTATTTGAACTAGTCAGTCTTGTGCAATTGACCAAAATATTTTATTGGAAATCCTGGAGAAAAACTTCGCTTGAACTCTAGATTAACTCTTAAACTCTGTAGAATGTATACTTACAAAAGTTCCTGCTGAATATTCGTGTTTATTTCTGTTGAAAATTTTGGACATATTTTGGAAGAATTTTCCAAGAATTCTTAATAGAATTGCAGGAATATTACTGTTTTTTTTTTGAAAACATTCGGAAAGTTGATTGGAATAATATGGTTGGGTTCTTGAAACATTTCTTCACTTAGGATGTAATTTATGGCGAACTCCTGACAAAATCCTTTGATTTCTTGAAGACATTGCAAAAGAAATTTGTAAAGAAATCAAAACAAAATCTTATAACACATGCTATAAGAAAAGAAGTTAGGAATTACATAAGACACTTCGTCTGGATTTTCGCAAAAGAAAAATAACAGTCTCTATTCGAATTCCCCCTTAAATGACTGAATTTCTATTATGAAGCTTCCCCAGAAGTTGATTTCAGAATTTTGTCGTTTTTTTTCGGGAAGTCGCCAGAGAACCCTCTGGCAGCCGCGTTAGAACTTTTTCTGCTTAAGCTCCACAAAAAAATCATGGTAGTCGACCAGCAAGCTCCAGGGATTCTGCTAGAAATTTTATTTGCTGTTCTCACCAAAACTACCCCAGCGGTCGCGTTACAAAATTTACTAGAAATTTTCTGCTATGAATTGCTCTATAGATTTATCTAAAGACTCTTATACGAATTACGACTAACTCTAACGCAACGATCAAAATCGCAAAAAAAAAATTATATAATTTCTTCAAATTCTTCCACAACGACATTAGTTCTTATTTGTAAGATTTAATAATATTTTTACAATTTTTTATCCTATATAAGCAAAAATATACCCCTGGAAATGGGGCCCCCACAACACTGTGGCCCCGGGCCCCCACATTTGTAAATCCGGCCCTGGCTATTTTCTAAAAGAAACCATGCTGGAATATCTGGAGGAGTCCTTGGGCAAAGTTCGGAAGGCTCCCTATGATATTCCAGTGAACCTGTGAGGATTTTATAAAGATATCTCTGGAAAAAGCCCCACTCAAAGATATTTTTGCTTGAGTTGAGGCCTTTCCGCCACCTCTACAACTTAATATTTTTAGCTGGAATACCAACTTTCCTGATTTTCAACCGATTATCTATCTTCTTCCATGAATTTCTTTGACACTGATTTTCGAATGAACTTGTAGAATGTAATGGAAACATTAAACATTCTGGTGTGGCTCCGTGGTCGTGCGCCTAGTGTCACAAAGGTCTTAGTTCGATTCCCATCGCAGCTGTGAGGAAAAGTTTTCGGATATACCACTGGGCGTTGCATGGTAGTCCGTTGTCTAGTGTCGTGCTTCCTTCAAAGAGCAAAATAGCTCACTGGAAGCATTGAACGTGTCCGTGCCCTAAAAAAAGAACGCAAAATTAGGGTGGTTTTACGATTTTTTTTTTCATTATTTTAATTCAATTGGACCCCATGAAGTTTCAGTTATTTGACCAGTTTTAAATCTTTTGCATGCTTTTCGTGGATTGTTTTATTGTCTAAATATTTTCTGAACGAATTATTTAAACTGAATATTGACTACTCAGAGTCAGGGATGGAAAATGTCGTGGGATTTCATGAAAAAATTGTCATGACATTTTTTTCATTTACACCACTTTCAGAAATTTATATTCTGATTTCTGATGGACTGACGCATCACCAGTCCATAACGTTGATTAGCAATGAATAATCAATGATGTCGTCGATTAACATTTCCGACTAAGTTCAATGAAATTAGCAAAAAAACTAATTACATTTTTATGACATTTCCCATCCCTGCTCAGAGTACTCATAATCGATATTCAGTACCTACTGTTCGGCGCATTGGCAAACATAATTTCGAAAACAACACTCTCAGCAGCCAATACAAGACTAAATCTACCAAACCCAACCAAACCAAATCATCGATATGTGCAGTCAGTCTAAGCTAAGCTAAGCTAAGCTAAGCTAAGCATACCCGACACGACAAATAAACGCCAAGCAACCGACGACAAAAAAGTAGCGGTATCTTCATAATCTACCTGAAAAAGGCCCAAAATCATGGGCCGAAATGTCGAATGAAGTTATCACCCCGGATATAATTTCTCCTGACACATTCTTGAATTTCCCAAAATACTTATAATATTTTTTCAAATCACTCAAATTCGCTCCCTCACTGTAAGAAAAAATCGATGTGACAAATTGAGGAAGATCATGATTGAAACAGAGCGAACCCACAGAGCACCCACTAGCACTGCAGAGCGCCACCATCACCGCCATCGTCATTCATCGACAGCGGTAGCGTGGTGGCGTCAGTGTGACCGAGTTGATGTTGTTTTTGTGTCGTTTAAATTTTAATCGAATCAAGACACCCAAAAACGAACTTGTGTGGTGCTACCGTTTGGCAAACAGCAGACTCAGCAACAGCTTCATTGGGAAATTTATTGTAACTCGAAGCCGAAGCAAGCGAGAGTTGATCGTTTAGCTCCGTTTTTGTGGCACCACCGACCGGGAAGTGCCGACTGCCGAGTAGTGGGTTATGAACTTTTCCGCGCACTCTGTGGTGTCCAACCACGCGATGGATGGGGCGCTTGCTGCAGTTTTTGATGTGATGGGTCATAAATCAAACTGCACCGGCAGAAGCAGCATCTCGCTGCTTCAGAACTGGATGGATGGTTGGCGTTTCGGTAAACCGCGCACTCTGCTGTGGTGTGGTCTAGAGAGTATATGTAGTAACATCTTTAAAGAACCTGGGCGTAGGAACAAGATTTCCTACAATTAGTCTTGTGCCACTCAATGCGCGCGCCCAGACAGGAATTGCTCCGCAATAAAACTGTCATTGCATTTGCATCGAAAGCCGCCTTGCGGGGAAACAAGTGGCTTGGCTGGCTGATTGCTAAATGGTTGTATTTTTAGTATTTACGGTGGGAAAGTAGAGTTGCTTTTTAATGATGATGTTTTTTGCGTTCACTAAAAATACAAACAAATTGAGATGTTGTCGGTATCAACGCGCAAACAATGGTAGTGATTTATCTTATTCCCGTCACACTAAGCATCGACCAGTAATGATCGAGTTTATTCTTGCACCCCGCCCCTCATGGCCAGTTGGTTTCAATGACTAATTCATATATTAGCTTTTATTTGATGTAAAAACATATTGTAGAACAACTACCATTTCTTTAGAATGATATTATTGATTAAGTGTCACTTGAATTCTATTTCCGTCTAGTCCACGTCTATTTCGGGCGCAACATGAATATAATTCCCGTCATAACTTCTGCGTGATACTATGGTACAAGCGATGGTAAAAAATTATGATTTGACCGTAGTTGTATATTCTAAAAATCGATCAAATTCTCAAAAAACTAAAATCAAATCACGTGATTAAAGTTCTATAAAGCAGAAGGTTTTACAAGCATAATGTAGCTTTAAAATAACGAGCAAAATATTTTCTTAAAGAAACGAAAAAAGGTACGACAAAATATTGCCATCGCAGTGCAACGAAGGAATCTTTCTCTGTGGTTGTGAAATACGATGGTTTGAATGCATGTCCACGCACACATTTGCTTGAATCATCCTTAGACGTAGACAACTGTAAACAAACATTTTACCGATTTAAAAAGGCTTAGATTTGAAAAATCGATCAGATTTTGCTGCATGCTGCAGCATTGAAAGTGAAATTGGAACGTGAATTTTAGCGTAATTATTAGATTTTCAGTGCTTATTATGCAGGGGCAGGTTATGGATAGTCTACATCTTTTTGTTTCCATCTGATGAGGCAAAGGAAAGTTGGAATATATGTAAGTATTGGTAAATCTTCTATCAGACGAGACGGTAATGGGCGCATATGACGAAGTAAATTTCTACCCTATGTTTTGTGTAATTTGAAGTGAAATGGTCCAACTTCTACTGTAGAAATGTGATGCGATGATGAAGGTCCGAATTCGAATTATTGATGGATAATATTCAAAGCTGGTTAACAAACAGGAAAAGTAGACGAACAAATGTTTCCCTAATAAAAAAAAACTTCGCAGCGAATTGAATCATCAATCCGAGGGATCAAAACGAGCGGTGTCCGGGGTCTGTCACACAATTATGACCCATTATTATTAAAACATGCCCACCCGAGTAAACACACGCAATCGGCCCCACACGCGCTTGTCTTGTATTGACTCCGTTGATGATCCGCGTCGAATCGAATTCTGTGCGTATAGTCATAACCTATGAGTTCCAGTGCAAAGAGTTTTTGCCGCCATGCCGCAAGGCGGTGCTGAACTTTAAAATAATAAATGCTGACTAATCCACCTAACACTGTCATAGCAATGTTGGCCATTAAATGTTGAAGTTTGAACTTTTTACAAACATTCCATTGGAAATTAGATCTACACATGTATACAATTTGTAAAAAATATTCCCGTAGAGGTTTCGTACTTCGAATATTATCAAACATGTTCCATCAGCCTTCAAGGGGAATTACTGCCTTTCTCAAGTCCACCAACACACCGCCAGTGCCACTAGTTTAGTGGCCCGCGGCAAGGCCATTCCAAGAAATGCCGAAATTTCCAAATGTGCGTATCGTTGAATCGCGCAACAAAGTCATTAAGTTGCGCGATGTGCTTGGCGATGGTGGTGGAAACGGTTTTTAACTGCGTTCTTTAGACTCAGACCTACTCGCTAGCTGTGCGCACGCGGGTAAATATTTTGTTTTTGATTGCGCGATACAGTTGTCATCAGATATGAACGTTTCCCCCCTCGGCCGCTTTCGGGAATGGAAGGTCACCCAGCGACCGTTGTTGCGCGTAAAGTTATGATGAATTGTTTGCTCTAGAGAAGTTTGGAAGTGGGAGACAAGAGTTGTGTTTTATGGAGAATATCTTTATGGTTCAATCAGTCTTGGCAAGTTACTGGCAGCAAAGATGGTGCATGATTGTTGAAAACTTCGAGGTGAATAAGTTTAAATAACAAACAAGAGTCTTGTTGTTAACTTTGATTTATACATACTGCTAATTTTAAAACACTATCTCTATTAATAATTCATATCACATGTTTAGCGAACTGATGCTGACAAAGACGCATTTCACGTGCAGCTCGAACGCAAGTACGATCGTTGCCTAAGCCACGACGTCCAGATCATCATAGGAAACCTTAATGCACAAGGTAGGCCAGGAGGAGAAATTCAGACCGACGATTGGAAAGTTGAGCGCCCACCAGATGACGAACGAAAAAAAAAACGGGCTACGGCTCATTGCTTTCATCACCTCCAAGAACATGGCCATACGTGGCAACTTTTCCAACGCAGCTTCCCTTTCGTTACACTTGGAGATCACCACAGCAGACGGAATCGCAAATCTACCAGGTTCTGATTGACGGATGGCACTTCAACGACACTATCGACGTCTCAGAACCTATCGTGGCACTAACATCGACGCTGATCACTACATGGTGATAGTCAAACTCCCCGTTATTAAGTACCGGTGGCCGCCCCGGTATGATCTAGAGCGACTGAAGCAACCAGATGTCGCCACCACATACGCGCAGAATCTCGAGGCAGCGTTGCCGGACGAGGGTGTGCTCGATGTGGCCCCTCTAGAGGACTGCTGGAGTGCAGTCAAAGCAGCCATCCAAAACGCAGCCGAGAGCACTATCGGGAACGGAGTCGACGAAACGACGAGTTTGTTCGATGAGGAGTGCAGCGCGGGCGGTAACGCTGCAGCATGGAACTCGACAGAATGTGGAGCAATACAATAATTATCCTAAAGATATATCGTCTAGCTCAAACCTTTGTAGGGGTATGTGGCGGGGCCATCATCATCATCATTATCAATACATATAAAAGCGGAAGCAGCAGACTCACCTCTTCCGTGCACTGGAAGAATGGAATTGCTTTGCCATTCACAACAAACACGAAAGCTCTACCAGAAACTCAACGCATCCCAAAAAGGCTTCGTGACGCAAGCTGAAACCTGCAGGGATAATGACGGGAGCCTCCTGATGGACAAATGTGAGGTGATCGAAAGGTGGAAGCAACACTTCGACGAGCACCTGAGTGGCGAAGAGAATGTAGGCACGGGCGATCAAGGAAGGGGAGGAAATGACTAAGTTGGTGCAGCAGAGGACGGGAACGAACCAACGGCGCTGAGGGAAGTTAACTCTAAAAGGGATACCTTCATGGCCTCAGTTTCGTCACCTCACTGAGTGTGTTCCATCAAAGACGAGCTCTGAAAGGCGCCTGGGGTCCAATGGACCCCAGGTATCCCTTTTAGGGTTAAGGATGCCAGCCACCAGCTCAAAAACAACAAAGCGGCTGGTAAGGGCGGTATCCAAGCAAAACTCATCTAGACTGGTCCGGAAAGTTGGCCACCTGTCTGCACTGGTGATAAGTCAAGATCTGGGAAATCGAACAGCTACCGGAGGAGTGGAAGGAAAGGATAATCTGTCCCATCCACAATAAAGGTGACAAGTTAATGCGTGAGAATTTTCATGCGATTACAATTTTGAAAGCCGCCTACAAAGTGCTAGTCCAGATCGTCTTCCGTCGTCATTCACCTGAAGTTAATGAGTTCGTGGGCAGTTACCAAACCGGTTTTATCGACGGCCGGTCGACAACGGAGCAGATCTTCACCATACGGCAAATCCTCCAGAAATTCCGTGAATACCAGGTCCCAAGAGCACCACCTGTTCATCGATTTCAAGGCGACATACGACAGAATCGATCGCAGAGAGCCATGGAAAATCATGGACGAGATTAGATTTCCCGGGAAGCACTCTGATACGATCAACGATGCATGGTGTGCAAAACAGCCTAAGGATTTCGTGTGAACTATCTTGTTCATTCGAATCTCGACGGGGACTACGACAAGGTGATGGACTCTCCTGTCTACCATTCAACATCGCCCTGGAGGTGTATTGCAAAGAGCCAGGCTCAATTGCCGGGGTACGATCTTCACGAAATCCGGCCAATTTGTCTGTTTTGCGGATGACATGAATATTATTGCTAGAACATTTGGAGCGGTGGCAGAACTGTACACCCGCCTGAAACGTGAAGCAGCAAAGATCGGACTGGTGGTGAATGCGGCTAAGACAAAGAACATGCTGGTAGGTGGGACTGAGCGAGACAGAACAAGCCTTGATAGCAGTGTTACGATAGACGAGGATACTTTCAATGTGGTAGAAGAATTCGTCTACCTCGGTTCCTTGCTAACGGCTGACAATAACGTTAGTCGTAAAATACGAAGCCGCATCATCAGTGGTAGTCGTGTCTACTACGGGCTCCGGAAGCAACTGCGGGCAAAAAAGATTCACCCCCGCACCAAATGTACAGGACGCTAAGAAGATCGGTAGTCTTTTACGGACCATGCTCGAGGAGGACCTGCAAGTACTCGGAGTCATCGAGCGACGAGTGTCAAGGACGATCTTCGGCGGCGAGCAGGAGAACGGTGTATGGCGGCGAAGCATGAACCACGAGCTTCCACGAACATCCTGAAAGTGACTTGAGCTAGACGGATACGGTGGGCAGGGCAAGTTGCAAGAATGCCGGAAGGCGTGGAGCGCAGATGGAACAGAATGAGGAAGTTTTACGGAGCTGACTAGAAAAATAGAGCTGTCCTCCAGACATGTGTTAGGAATGTGGAGGGAGTGTTCCTAGCAAATGCTGGACAAGAGGCGATTGAAAGGGGAAAGTAGCACATCGATGAGCACCAGAACGACGCGAAGAACGTAGGCGCGAGAGGTCGAAGCACCGGAGGAAACGATTACGTCAGTGCAGCGATGACGGAAATTATTCAAATCTTACGCTGAGAGATGTTAAGGATACGTGATGTTAAATACGGATCTATCCAAATTCTATAATGAAAATCGAGTAAAATTGTCAAAGTCATTCTATGGCCTAGGGTGATCTTCAAGTAGTTGTATACTCGCCTGATGAACCAATGCGCATTTCCAATCGAAGTATAGAACCATTTCCCGGTAGTACCATCCGGCTACTAATGAACCCGGCCGTTGACCTTCAGCTGTTCAAATCTTGAAACGAAAACAAAAACCTCATCACGGCGACGGGCAAACATCCGACTTCTTCTCGCTCACCTGAGAAGCGCTACAAGTTTTGCCACCTACCCAAAAACAAAACAAAAAACGACGATAAAAAGCACCAAATTTCGGGTATTTACCAAAAGGCACTCGAACGGGACCGTTTTCTTCCCCCAAAAAAAAAAAACTCCCCGAACACTTGTTTTTGGCATGTAGGTGTCGCTAATGCTAGTTTAAATTTGAACAACGCGTGGTATGTAGTCTAAGGTAAACACACGACATGTCTGTCACCCGGCCCCGGCTAGTTCATCGTCGTCGTCGCTTCGTCGTCGTCACCCCGCTGTTATTCCATTAGTTTGGGGTACCTACGCGGAATTCAACAAACACAGAGCTTTAGTAAACCGTGTGAAACAAATTTTTCGGGTCGTGATTGGGGAACACCCGCTGGGATTGTGGATGCCTGTTGGTGTAAATTAACGCCTCTCTAGTGCATGATACGACGATACTTCTATCGATTCGGTTTCTGAAATGATGGTCATTGTGTGAGCACAGAATATAGCCGATAAACAGAATCCATAATGAGAAGCTTGTTGAACCCTAGATGAACTACACCAGATCGATTCAGTAGACTAATCAATAGATGATGTGATCTTTATGGGTTGTTATTGCACACTAATGTGCAGGGTAGCACTTCTCTATACACGTACATACTGACTGGCTGATAAGGGGTCAAGTAAAGTTGGTGAACACAGTTACATCATGCTGGTTGCCATCGATGCGAGCAACGTATTGATGCCTAATTGATGGATTACGATCTGCTGATGGAATTTCAATAGGCTAACGGAAGATTCAAATATTACGTCCATCGTTTTTCGGGATTTCTAGACCCCCCCTCCCCCCTCTGTCACGCACTTTTCCTATACCCAATACACGTACTGTCACACTTTACTAGACCCCCCCCCCTCCCCCAAATAATGGACGTAGTTTTTGAACATTCCCTAACTGTTTACATTCATAGCGCTTACATATCAAGTTCAAGTGCATGATCGATGAATCAGTGAGCGATCTATTTCAAACATCATTAACGATTAGACGTGTGATTTCTTCTGGTTAGTTATGTATAGTTATGTATTTATTATTTTAAATTAATACAAGAATGTCCTCGTTTTGCGATATTACAGGCCTTTTCTAGTGTTAGATTGCCGGTTGCCGCATATTAATCCTTAATTAGTTGGTCCTGGATGGCTTCCATGAAACCTTCTGTTTCCTAGAAGAGATCACCCAGCACCAGCCATGCGTTCGACCCGTTTTATCGATGTGATCGAGCTCCAGTTGAAGATGGTACTGCATCCCATGTGATTCCTTCTGCTTCCTCAATACGATCATCTCGTCAACGGGCTGGATGTCGCAGTTCAGCTGGTAATCCATCTGCACCAGATGCAGGGCGCTTTAACTTCACATACAGAGTGACACATTTCATGATGGTTCTGGCTTTCTACGAAATATGTTCTTACCTGCTGGATATGGGAGACACATAGTACCTGGATATTTATCCTATTGCGCGTGGCAGGGTGACCCTCTTGATGGACGACTTTGGAAGGCGCATGCGGTGCTTGGTGAACACCATTCGTACTATTCGTTCTAACGCCCCGAGGTTTTAGTCTTGGTCCACTTTATCACCCAAAAGCTGTTGGTCAACAGTGGCACCGCAAATGTGTCAGAAAGCTCATCAGAAGACAGTAGACACGATGCAAGAACTTTTCCTGCAGTTTCTCCTTAATCGCTGTGTGGTGAATACCGCTAAGTTGCAGGAAGCCGTACGCTTCGTCTTCAACTATATTCCAAATGTCCTCCTGTTCAATGACGCGGAAACAGCTGGCATTGACCACTAGATCCCAGCGAAGATGGACTGACCAACATTTGTCAATGCCAAACTCCATCCGGATGTCGTTGCTGAACACCGTCACACCTACTGATTCCGCAAACAGCTTCAGGTCGTCCATGAAGAATTCCTTCCCCTACGTTTCAGTTGGAATCGCTTTGAAATATCCCTCTCCTGATGCTGATTCTGAACCGCAACACAGCTGTTTCGTCGGTAATTTGTAGGGACGTGCTCCACATCCCCATCGCATGTTGCATCAGCCTGATAACGTTCCTGTTTACCTCGTACAACTGCGGTACCTCAAGAAGGTCTGAGTCGTACGCCTTCTTGTAGTCGATGTACGCCATGCTCAGGTTACTCTATGCTTTTCGGTGGCTTAACACACAATGACTGCGTCTATGGTTTACTGCACGAATTTATACTTGGCTGCTTACTCTCACAAGAAATCTGACGTTTTAGAGGTGTCGGCACCGCTCAAACGTCAAACTTTCTGTGAGAGTAAGCAGGCCAGCATAAGTTCGTGCAGAAGTTCATGATGACCTGAAGGGTTTTTTAACCACATTCCCGGCACTACAAGTAAACAAAATTGTTCAATACCTAAATTCACAACGAAACGACCGTTTTCGTACACTTCTTCCATCTGAACCAGATACCTTATTGCGTGAACTTGTTGTTATGAATGATTGTTGTGAAGATTTTCTTCCAGCAACATCAAATGGGAAATCACTACGGCACCCATCTTTCTGCTGACGAAGTGCACCCGATTGCGTGTAAAAGTTGTTTTGAGCACTTGCATGGCTTCAGAGTGAACGTGTAGCTTATTGACTGTGGATCTCGTTGCGGAAATGTTGCGGAAGTGCGTTTGGAAAATATGCGGCAAGTGATATTTTGATTTGTTTTGCTGGTAAGGTGCCGGGAATTGACACGGGTGCCCAAGTAGTTCGAAACCCGCAGCCTTGCGTGTTTTTGAGGCTCCCATTTTGTTTCTCGGTCATCACGTAATTGACATCGCAGTGGGCTTGTATCCTTCTCGCTATTACCGACGACAGCACATTGTGCAGACTCGAAAGGCACGTTATTGGGCTGTACTTGGTCTGTACTTTGCTGGATCAGCTGTGTTTTGGTCCTGCGGCAGAAGATAAGTGATACCCCTGGTAATGAACTCTGGTAGCTGCGTGGGGTCTTCTAGCATCACGTTGAAGCATTCCGCCATTCGTCCGCAGGACCAAAAATTGTACACGAAATCGGGTCCTGGTGCAGCCCAATTTCTGGTGTACCGAGTAGCCTCACGTATATCCTGGGCGGTTACTACGACCGCGGTCTTGTCTCCAACTCCATTGCACTGTCGCTCTTCTCCTGCCAACCACATCCCACGTCGCTGTTCTGGACAGGGTTCTCCCATAGATTGGCCCAGAACTGTGTGACGTTGTCAATCTCCGGAAGGCATTGTCGGGCATGTTATTTCGGATGCAATCGTAGAACTCCCTTTCGTTAATGTTGAACATTCGGTTTTGTTCTATCCGATTCGAACATTCTCCATAACGCCGCTTGTATTGCTAATTCAGAGAAAACTTTCGGTTTTACGGTTCAACGAAAATCTACTGCAGTTGTCAGACTGCTGATTTTACTCAAGTATCATCGGTCGGTTCAAGCTACGCTTGGTTACGGCGCCGATGGTCATTGTTTATTGTTGGTTTCCAAAGCATTTCACCTTGCAAATATACTTCAATTCCGCAATATTTATCGATGATAGAATGATTTTTATATTTGCGATAGGACTTTGACAACTGCGGTAGAACTCTGCAGCTACCGCACAAAAGAAATTTTTCTGAAAAGCGCAGTTTCGAGTTCGAAAGGAATCGCTCAAGAAACTTCTTGAGTGATTCCTCGCAGAAACTTTCTTCGGTGACTGCCATTTGAACTGTCATTTCTTCGCTGCTTGAGTAATTCAGGCAAGGAATTTCCCATGCATCAAGATAGGCTGAGAAATTCCTTCTGATATGCAAACAGCGCTAAAATCCGCAATGCAGTGATATCGACCAATCTTGGTCCATAATGTAACTCCAACGTCGCATCCACGCGAGTTTTTGGGTTCTGGGCGTGTGCGACCTTCACCATCTCCTTGCGAATGCGTCTGCAATTCCAGTGTCTTTACAACAGCCACCGCAGCTGAATACACAGTAAACTATATATCCTTTAGGTGCTGTAAGGTCTCCTGTACTGTGACAAAATATCCTGGTTAAGGATTCTTATTGCACTTGTTAGTCAATAGGAATTCCGCAGCTTTGATATTCGCTAACACTCGATCTTGTCCTCTACTGTCCCAACTTCCTTAATGCACTCTACTTCAGCAGCTGTAAGCATATTATGACACATAATTGCTCGCTGCCGTTGAATTGTTCGATTATTTCCATAAAAAAATCCTTAACGATTCCTTTGGGGATTTCTTCAACCTTTTTTTTTAATTCTTTTGGCAATTCATTTGTGGATTCCTCCATTAATACATTCAAAATTTGTTTGTCACTTTCCTTTAATTTTTTCGAAAAGATTTTCAGAAACTTTGTCGGCAACTCCTTCGGTACTTCTTCGTCAATTTCTTAGTGAATTTCATTGGTAATTCATTCAGATATTGCTTCGGGGATTACTTGAAAAATACCTTTGGCGAACAAATGACAATTTCTTCAAATTTTTTTTTTGAATTTGTTCAGCATTTACTTTGGGATTTTATTGTTTTGGATTTTTTGTGTAAAAACTAATGAAACACTATTTAAAAAAGTTGAAATTTTCAATGGTAATTTCTTTGATAACTTTTCAAAAGTTCCATTTTTAATTCAAGCGGAAATTGTTTCGAGAATGCAACGCTGTTGCAACGCCTTTGCGAATTTCTACAGCAATTTTATTGAAATTCCTTCTTCAATTCCTTAGTATTATATTGTATATATGTATTCCTCCAAAAACTTCGGCAATTCCTTTAGGAATATCTTCGACAAACACATTTATATCTTTTGGAGCGGAGCTGGTGTAATCGTTAGAACACTTGACTATCACGCCGAGGACCTGGGATCGAATCCCACTCCCGAGAAAGTCGCAAAATGTGAGTTCTTCCTTCGGAAGGGAAGTAAAGCGTGGGTCCCGAGATGAACTAGCCTAGGGCTAAAAATCTCGTTAATACAGATAAAAAAAACATCGGATGGAATTCTGAATGGAATAGCAATTTCTAAAAGAATAGCCGAACATCTGAAAATGAAATTGTCAAATCAGTTTTCGAAGTGTTTTTATAATCTGTCACAGAAAAAAATCCGAAGAAATTTTTGAAAAATTGTCTGAGGAAATCCCACTGAAATCGCCGAGTGAGTTTCCGTAGAAGTTGTCGTGGAAATTTTCAAACATCAAATGCCGAAGGAATACATATGAATCCTGCTGCAGGAATTCCTAAAGAAAAATCGTCAAGTGATTCCAATGGATTTGTTGAAGAAATATCAAAAGAAATTACCGAAAATTTACAAAGCAATTTTTGATGGACCTCCCAAAGAAAATGTTGAAGAAATTTTTGAAAAAAAAAATTCCAAAAGAATTGCTAGAGGAATATAAAAGTAATTTTCGAGCGTTATTTCATAAACAATATCAGAAAAAAAAAATCTTAAAGAATTGCTAAGGAGCCCTTCAAAATAAAAACCAAAAGAATTTCCGAAGTAATAAAAGAAATTGGCAAAGCCAATGGAACACTAATAGATTTGCTGAAGACTGTTTCAATTCCCCGAAAAAAATGTCTTATAACTTCATTGAAATTGTTAAAGGAACTACCAAAAGGATTTTGTAAATTCCTTTTGCTAGGAATTTTTGAATGGAGTACCAATGATTACTCAAAGAAATTTTCGAAGGAATTTGATGAAATTCCCTAAGAATTTACAGAAAACATGCCGACAAAAACCCCTCATGATGAAGAGAATAAACCTGCCGATAAAACCCATCGTCACTCTATTAAGAAACATTTTTGCCAATTCCTTCGGTACTCCTTCGTCAATTTCTTAGGATATTTTATTGGGATTTATTTGGTAATTGCGTTTGGTTAAAGCGAATCGCCATATCAATTTACAAAGTTTTTTTGTAACTGTTACAGAAAAAAAAATCCGTAGAAATTTTCGATAAACTGCCTGCAAAATTCCCTATAAAATTGCCGATGGAGTTTCCATAACAGTTGCCCTGGAAATTTTCAAACAAATTTCCGATGAAATAACTATGAATCTTGCCGATTGTATTCCTAAAGGAAAATCGAAAAAAGTTCCAATGGATTTGTCGGCCCATATAGCCGAGGCGGTAAACGCACGGGTATTCAGCATGACCATGCTGAGGGTGACGGGTTCGATTCCCGGTCGGTCCAGGATCTTTTCGTTAAGGAAATTTCCTTGACTTCCTTGGGCATAGAGTGTCTTCGTGCCTGCCACACGATATACGCATGCAAAATGGTCATTGGCAGAGGAAGCTCTCAGTTAATAACTGTGGAAGTGCTCATAGAACACTAAGCTGAGAAGCAGGCTTTGTCCCAATGAGGACGTTACGCCAATAAGAGAGAGAGAGAGAGAGAGAGAGAGAGAGAGAGAGAGAGGATTTGTCGTAGAAATAACAAACAAAATTCCGAAGGTATTCAGAAAGAAATTACTCAAAAAGAAAATGCTGAAGGAATTTTTGAAAACAAAAATCCCAAAAAAAATTGCTCGAGGAATATGAAAGTAAATGTGAACGGTGTTCCTTAGTCAGAAAAATTCCTCAAGCAAGAACTTCTCAATATAATAACTGAAGGCATTTCCTAATGATTTTTTATAGTAATTGGCGAACGAATTTTCTAAACAATTTTCTAAACATTATTCAAAGCAATTGCCAAAAGAATCCGGAGAAAATTACCAAAGAGTTTTTCATAAAAAATCCTCCATAGAGACGAACCAGCCAAGGGCTGAAAGTCTTATTAATGAAGACAATTCAATCAATCAATAAAAATTCCCGAAAAAGATATTTTCCTGAGAAATGTTCAAAGGAATTGTCGATGAAATTCGTAATGAAATGTTTAAAACTAGATCGGAAGAAATTGCCGAAGTCATTCTCAAACATTACTGAAAAATTCACGGAGAAATTGTCTGAAGAATTCATAGCAATTGCGGAAGAAACGATCAAAAGGATTTGGTAAATTCATTTTGAAGAAATTTTTAAAAGGATTACTAGAAGTTTCCTCATAGGAATTCCTTTTGGCATTCTGAAAGGCATTGATGCAGAGATTCTCAAAAGATTTACAGAAAATGGAATTGCCGAAAAATTCCATACAAATTTGCGAAGAAATTGTCAAAAACATTGCTGAATAAATTACTGAAAGTATTACCAAAGTAATTCTCTAAGGGATTTCTGGAGGAATGGCTGGGTTAATTTCAGAAACACAATGGCCAAAACAAACGCAAAGAAAACTACCAAAGTAATGAGAAAAAAAAAGTTTGAGAAACACAAAAATTATTGGCAAAACACTTTCTTAACAATTTTTTTTCAGCAATTTCATCAACAACCCTATTGTTGAAATTGCAGAAAAAAAGTATCAAGTTCATTCATAGAGGAACTGTACAAACAGTTTCCAAATGGATTACCAAGGAAAGTTTTAAAGGCACTACCGAAAAAAAAAATCATACGAATTTGCGAAGAAATTGCCAAAAACATTGCCGAATTACCTACTGAAGGCATTATCGAAAGAATTCTCAAAAGGGTTGCCGGAAGCATTGTTGGGTAAGTTCCAGAAAATTTAATCATTAAAACAATTTCAAAGAAAATAACCAAAAGAACTGCTGAGCCAATTGACAAAAATGATTGAGAAATTTCAAAAATTATTGGCAAAACAGTTTCCCTGATTCAATATTCACTCCTTTCAAATTCAATGTTTACTCCTAAAGAAATTGCCTAGCAATTTGCAACTGAATCACTGAAGGAATTTTTAAAGGATGTGCCGAAAGATGTTTCGAAGGAATTTCCAGAGGGGGTTCAAAGGCAACGTCTAAAAAAATCACAAAGTCATTGCCACCTAAATTTCCAAACGTGTTACTAAGAGAATTCCCATATACAATGCCCAAACAATTAAATCGAATAATAGAATGTTGTTCACTGCACCAAATTTTACGAATATTCCAAAGTTCTTTGAATTATTGAAGTGGTGCTCTATGTAATTGTCTTCAGTCAAGTGTAGTTTTAATGATAAATGCAGAGATTGATGTGAAAAACCAAGTTTCCTCTTTTGTATTCTTTATTTTCTAACTTTTATAGGATATTCAGGATTTTTATATAAACATTTAGCATCATGCGCATCATGTTTCTTAAAGTAGTAAATCATAGTAAATTTCCCGCAATAAACCTGGAGGGGTAATGCCACTGCATCCTGGAGGATTATTGTAACTGTAACCCTTTCCCATCCCGTGCTGTAACGGGGATGGCCAGGACTGCTCTTGACTCTTGTTTTGGAGTCAAAGATTAGTCTCAAATCTCTTTGCATTGGCAATGGACGGGAAGGAAGTATGGTTTCTATCTAACTTCCATCTGACTAAGCACCGACCAAAAATGATCGAGTGTATTCTTGCACATCACCTGATGTCTCATGGCCAATTTGGAATCAATTACTATTTTATAAATTAACTTCCATATCATGTTTAAAATATTGTGAATACTTGAAAAACGCGATTCAGACGATTTACAAACTAACATGCTAAAATGATTTATTTACACAACATGTATGTACACAATAAAATTAAACATAAAATGAAATATAAACATTCGCCACAAGGACTGGATAAACTATGCAAGTGGCCATCTTGCATGTTGACAACTGGCTTGATTGTTGTCAACATCTCTAGGATACTGCAAGATGACGTCACGAAGCCGTGCACTGACAGTTCAGCGAGCTTGTTTACATGGACTTATTCTCTGGCGGAGATCCGGCAAAACTGTTTTTTGATACAATTTCAGTAAAATGGTAATTAAACGATTGGTTTGTATTAGTAAAGTTGAATATAATCGATATTTCCGTATCATAATGGTTTCGCGACGGAAAACGTGAATTTAATTTTCACCGCTCGTTTAGAATTCTAACACCTTGTAAACAAGCTCGCTGAACCCTCAGACAAAGTGAGGTTAGATCAGGTGCTTGCAGTACCCTATTGCGTCACTACAGTGACACTCCGGTTGTCACTGGTGAGCCCACAGTTGACTTGACGAAGATTGATGTATACTGTGGAGCGGAGAAGTGTTGCCAGGATGTTTGATTTGAATGATAAGCTTGAGTACTTGTTCCTCGAATTCTTTTTTGTCTAATCCACGTTTAATTCCGGTAAAACCTGAATTCAATTCCCGGCACATCTTTTTCGTGACACTGGTACATGGGATGGCCAAAAAATATTATTTTGACCGTAGGTGTTTATTCGAAAAGTCGGTCAAATTCTTCGCAATCCAAATCAAATCATGCGTTCAAAGTACCATTGAGCAGAAAGCTTTTAATTTGAAATTTTACCCGCCAGATCATAATAGGTACGCCATCACAGTGCAACGAAGAAATATTTCTCTGTGGTGGTGAAATACGATGTAGCGTATGCAGAAAACCCACGCACACATTTGCTTGCATCCTCCCTAAGCGAAGACAACTTGTTGTCTACATTTTACCGATGGAAAAAAAAATGATTTATTTGATTAATTCTGCAGCTTTTGACACATTCTGCATCAGTGAAATATAACTTTGAAGTGCCACAGTTGTTTTGAGGGGTAAGCATTCAAGGTTAGTTCGACGAGTGAATCTGGCGAAGTGAAAATTGAAAGGTGATAAGAACAATTCGGCTAGTTGCAGCTGCAGCATGCTTCTTTGGTGCGTTTGGCTTCGTCGTACGCAAATTTCGATTTTTTTTGCATTATTATTCGATTTCAAGAGCCGGTTATTGATAGTCTACATCTTGTTACTTCCATCTGATGAGCCATTGGCAAAGGTAAGTTGAAATATCTGTATTTAATGACTATTTCCCGTCTGATATGACGGGAATTAGCGCATATGATGGAGTATACAGATGGTTAGGGACTGCACCTGCTACGAACTAGTGTGGCTTACTCTGTGGTAATGCTAGAAAGTTACTGAGAATGTGAAGCATTGTGTATCATGCATGGGATGTAATGCTGAGAAAAATAATGGAAGTTGAAAAAAAATCCAATGTATAGCGTAAATAGTCATCGCAAAAAAAAAAAAAAATAACGTTGCATTCTTCAACGTCGTATCCTTGGTCCATTCCATCGGAATGTCTTGAATGGAAATTGTTTAGCGTTGTTTTTTCTGCACTTCTCCCATCTCGGCGAGATTGCAACCTCTTCGTTGCCTTTTCGTTCTGATTCAACGTAAAACACTCAGCCAGCCAACATATGAAACCCATGACAACTTGCTTCCCATTCATAAAACATAAAACTCCAAAAGCAAACGAAACAAAACATGAGAATAAAAAACCTGCCTTGGATAAACGTTTCCTCAGTTGGTTGTGACTGGGTGCAGATTTACTGGACCCGGTCCCTCTGCTACTGGTTTTGCTCACACATACCACATACGCGACGGAATGCACCACCGCCGCGTCCCCTGCCGTTTTGCAGCCAGGAAAATGCCACCGACCCTTGAACGACCTCTTCCGCTGCTGGAGCTGGAGGAGATGTCCCCAAACCGATAAAATGTTGCTCTCCGTCCGTTCCCCGTCAGAACACCTCCCAGTTACAGACGGACGAAAGGTGGACAATGGGTACCACGCCGTTGATCCGATAGGATGGTGCTGGATTTCGTTTTCCAGTTGTTGTAGACTTTCCTTGTTTTAATGTGCCTTCTATTGCTGAGCTCAATTGTTCTTCAATCGAACGTGTATCATTAGACACGGGTTTGTGAACCTGCTTGGAATGGGTAATCCATGGAATCCATATGTGCTGTAAATCATTGGTGTTCCGTTCCGTTGTTGGAACAAACAATTTATAGAAACCAATTAAACTTGAACGTTGTACAAAAATATCTCCCACTAAACCATATGTTCTTTCGAAGAAGAGGACAACAATTCTTGTTCAGCGTTCTTACCACTCGGAGAAGTTTTACACCTGAGATCATATTTTGCACTGAATTTAATTCCCAGCAGAAAGAACAACTTTCCAGCACGTGCTTTGTAGCAAACCCGTATAAGTCGCGAAACAGCTAACTTGCCTGGACTAGACTGCCTTTGGTTTCAGTGTAACCAGCAAATAAACGATGACAGGTTTTCCGATTGTTGGATGCTGCTGCTGGTTGATTTATTCGATGTTTTGTAAAATATACATTTATTTATCGCGATAAGTATTCGTCACACTCTGAAGGACCGGTTGGGCCGGTTGTCTGGGACTGCGCGTTGTTTGTTGGTAGAATATAATAGTGGGAGAATGACTTTTCTAGGGTTTGAAGTTAAATAGTTGAAAATTAATGAAACTCAATACGTTAACTGACGAATTAGTAATCTACGAAATTGCCTTCGAATGAGTGTAATCAATTGTGTACCTTTTGATTCCGCTCTGTTATGCTATTCTTTGACATATACGCGTATTTCGAACTACCACTTGTTTTCTTCCTCAGTGTCAGTTATCCACTGAGGAAGATTGCAAGTGGTAGTTGAAATACGCCTATCTGTCAAAGGATAAGCATAACAGGGCAGAACTAAAAAGTACAGAACTGATTAACTGCTTAGAGGGTTCGAAAAGTCGGTACAAGATACGAAATCGTGTTATATTTTTTTTTTCCTCCCCTGTTGGGGAATTTAAGCCACTGCGTCCAATAAGCTGAACTTTTGTGTGTTATATTTAGATTAGATATTCGTTTTCAATTGGGTTACATACTTCGAAATTGCGATTTGTTAAAGGGTACTTCGCTGATAGTTGAACACTACAATAAAATCGAACAGTCTCTGAAAATCTTATTATATGTCATTCAAATTCAAGAAGGTTTCAGGATATTTCAGGCAGATATTAAAAAGTTTCAGGAGGGTGAATAGGAAGGAATCTGCTTACCCCCGTAACCACTCTGAAACTCTCATGAAGCGTCTTTGAAACCTCTTGATTCCCCTAATACTGCCCTCAAACCACAGAAGCGTTTTTAAAGCCCCAGTTATTCTCCTGTATCCTCTCTGGAACCTCATGGAACGCCCTTGAAAATCTCTGAAAGCTCTCGAATCTCCTTCGGAACTGGCGTTAGTGGGTGTTGAAGAGTTCAAATGGGCTTATCATGATGTATTTCAATGGAAACTTGTTTCAAGGAATCTAAGGGGTATCCCGGAGGGGTCACAGAAGGTTCGAACGGGATCTAAAGAGGGATTGAGAGGACACTACTTTTCTAAAAACTTGCCCAGGAATTCTATCAAAAATTTCTTTTGATGTATTTTTTAAATTTTCTACAAGGATTTCTTAAGGAAATCCATGAAAAATTATTCCTCTTTTTGAATCTGCCAAAAAATCATTCCTTAAATCCAATCAAAGATTCATTCGGAAATTTTCTGCAGGGAATCCTTCAGAAAATCCCCAAAGAGATCCCTTTATCAATTTCGGAGTGTTTTTTTTTAATCCAGTATTGACTACTTTAGGAGTTCCTCCAAGAATTTATCTAGAATTTTCCTTTAGATTTCCTTTAGAAAATCCTACAGGGAATATTTTAGGATTTTTTCGGATGAATTTTCAGTAAACCTTTTAAAAATTCCTTAACCTATCTATCAAATTCATCTTTTGAAAATTTTGCCGAGCATTTTCCCTTAAATTCCAGGGATTCTTGTTTTTGTTTTAGAAAAAAAATCTTTAAGGACTCGTATTTATTTTTTTTAAGGAATTGATAGAATTTCATTTAGGAATTATACTGGGGATCCTTCCTTTATTTAAACAAAATCTTTTTTCTTTTCAGTGATTATTTAAGAAAATCGTTTATAGATTAGTTCACAAATTCTGCCGGGGGTTATAAAGAAAAGTTACCAAAAATCATTTAGAAATTCTTCCACGAAATCTTCAATAAAAATCTACCCTGGAATCATTCTGAAAATATCTTTGTAAATGAATTAAGAAATTCCTCAATAGGGATTGGTTTGAACATTCCTCAGGTGTTTCCTTTAGAAATTCAAAAAGTTTTTCCTATAGATTTTATCATTTTTTTTTTGCTGGTAAATTTCCACCTTCAAAATATTCTCCTTCGATTATAGAAACTCTTACATGAATTTCTTCAGCAATTCCTTCTGAGAAGCTTCCAGGAAGTTTTCCATATATCTCTTCAGAGGCTGGGCCTGTAATATTCGTATGGAATAATGTAAACTGTAGAGCTAGTCCCTGTTTTTTTTCAGTACTTTTCTCATCCCTACTTCAGGGATTCTTCGAAATATCTTGGTTAGATTCCTTCAGAAGATCAGAAATCCATAGTTTCTTCAATAATTTCCACATGTTTCCTGCAGAAATTCGTCCAAACATTTCCGAAGTAATTCTAATAATTATTCAAGAGATTGTATCAGTAATTTCTTGAAAAATTCGCTTATAGAACAATTAATGATTTTTTGTAAAATAAATTACTGGATTGCTTCACAGATTCATTTTGGAATTCTTTCAGGAAATCTTTCCCTAATTGCTTCCAAAATTCAGCAATTCTTCAAACAATTTCTTCAAAAATTCTTACAGAGCTTCTCCAAGAAATTCTATATGAAATTCCTTCATCTTCAGATTTCATTTGAGGGATTCCTTCATGAATACCTTCAAACTGGTCCAAAGATTTCTCAAGTAATTTTAATAATTCTTCTAGAGATTCTTTCAGAAATTACTTTAAAAATTCACTTATAGAACAACTTATGATTTTTTAAAATAAATTACTGGATTTCTTAACAGATTCCTTCTGGAATTCTTTCAGGGATTCTTCCACAAATTCCCTCCAAAATTCAGTAATATTCTGTATCTTTTTTAACATTATATCAAAACTTCAAATGCACAAATCTCAAGAAGTTAACTTCTAGCAACAATTTAGTTTTAATTTTGTTCGTCTTCAGTTGCAATAAGTCTATCTATGTCAATGTTAAGTGTTCTTTTTTTTTCTTTTAATGTATTCACAGGTATTTTTCGAACGGAAAACATCCAGTACAGCTAGCCGTGCCTCACTCACATGTACATTGAACGAACAAATTAGAAGGCACATTTTATATCTGTTACTATTTCATGAGGAATTCAAACATCTGCGCCACAGAGGCACAGATTTTTTTTATTTTTTGTTTGTAATACACGTTAATAAAAAAAAAAATCTGTGCCTCTGATGGAGTTCTGGACCATTTTCTGGAAGAATTTCTGGGGATTATCTTCGCTATATTTTAAGCAGAATTCGTACTGCCAGTTTTGTTGGAATTCCTGTAGATTTTTAAAAAAGATTACCTGTAAAAAGGATTTTTTGTCACATGCACGGTAACTTCCCAGTAAGTTCGTTCCAATTTACAAGTTTTTAGTACGATTTTAGTATTTTTTTATTTTAATAATTTTACTATTTCCCTAATTTTGATCCAGTTTTAAGAGTATGTAAATAAGAAGGGCTACTGTTTATTACCTTGCTGTGTATTTGGTTTATTATGTGCAGCCAAGGAAGGGGTCATCATTTTTTTCCCTAGTTCCAGAGAGTGAGCAATGGCGCTTAAACATAGGCTTTTCAGCCAAGGCATATGGCGAAAATTTCTGTGTCGCATCCCAGGAAGAAGAGCTTCAATTAAGTGACATTAACTTTCTTTGCAACGTCACTCCTCGCAAGAGCGGTTGATGAGATGTCGCTGTTTCATGGTTTTGTTCAATTGTAACCAATGACGCTGCACAGTAGGCCTGACCATTTCAATTCTTGTACTGCATTTCCAGTGCGATCCAGCTTTTGATAAGGACAAGAAAAATCCTACAAGTGGTCGGTTTTATCATTTTCCTGGATTCTTCCTAGAGAAATGTGTAGACTAAGGACTGTATCGGAAATTAACTATATATGTTCAAAACATCCTAAAAAATAATTTATTCAAGTTATAAATAATTTTATTTTTGGAGGTACTATATAAATCCTCAGAAAAAGGAATGGCACTTTTGCTTTTGTAAAAATAATTATTTTACATGGTCATCAATCTCAAAGTTTAAACGCATGATCTTGAAATTTTGGACACCTCTTAAAAATTTGAAATTGCGGAAAAAATGGATTTTTTTTTTGATTTTTTAAAATATATTAGCGCAAATATATTCTTTCCCAGATTGCTCATAATATAGGTAAAACATTTTTTTCAAGAAAAAAATCGATTCCATTTTAGCGCAATTCTTAAAAATGAAAAAAGGTCATTTTTCAGGGACCCTATTTTTTGATGCTCATTCAAAGCACGATTACGCAAATAAAAAATACATCAAATTGATGATTCAATTTTTTTTTAATTGGAAATGTTTTAAACTTAACGACGAGGTAGCTTTAGTAGAGAATGGAATTGTATAACCTTTGAAGATATTTAAAACAGACTGTCAAAGTTCGACAAAAAATTAGTGTTTTTTTAGGATAGGTCATTTTTTAAATGTTGAGGGTTTTTCGATCATAAATATTTTTTTCAAGTTGGTGTTCGGTGATATGTTATGTGTACATAACTGCTAACAATAATTAATATTTTTTGGATTTTTCGCCGTACAAGTTGTATTCGCTACAGGTTATTGAAACGCTGAAAAATCTTTAAAAACAACAATTTGTCCAAAACTTTAATTTGTGAGATGTATTCATTCTACAATATTTTCAATAATGCTAAACATTTTTCAATTTTTTTCAGGCTGTTCTAAACTTGACTGTATTGTGAAGATTTGATAGAAGAACCGAAATGATAATACCAAACATGCTTCGAGATAGAGCATCCTGAATGTTTATAGTTAATTTCCGATACACTCCTTAGACATGTAAAGTTAATTCCTCGAAAATATGTGAGGAATTTTTCGTGAATTTTGAATTTCATTTCAGAACAAAATGGCTACGAGAATTGAAGATGAAATTGCTTATAACATATATCTGCGAAATATATCTGACAGATGTTGGATCTACTCGTAAAACTATTCCAATTTCAATCACTTTGTTGAGGAAATTCTAGGTTGAGTTTATGATGTCTTTAGTGTCCATAATAATAGCAGATTAGTATTTTTCATTTTCGCTCTTCCTCTTCACACATTCAGTCATTCAGTAATCATTGAATATTGAGAAAAATTTTGTAAATACCTACGTTTAAGGCTGCGATTCCAATTAAAAACACTTGACAACAGTAGAATGGGATAAGATCTATGTAAAGTACCATAAAAATGTAATCGAAACGTTAGTGTTTTATCAGCAATTTAACGTTTGGCTTTCTATTCCGCAGAATTACTACCTGCTCTGTGGCTTAGTTGGTTTAAGCGCTGGTCTAACGAATACGGAGTTGTGGATTCGAATCCCAACAGAACGCGATTTTATCACAAATTTCATCTCTCAATTTGTCAATTAGCAAAATTTCGTGCCTTTTAGTTACAAGTTTTTCCAGCAAGCTCTATTGCTTTTTGAATTATTTTGTATTGGAAGTTCTAGGTAAACTATCCAGTTAGCCTAGCGCTTAAGGCTATGGATCACCAATCCGGAGACGGCGGGTTCGATTCCCGTTCCGGTCGGGAAAATTTTCTCGACTCCCTGGGCATAGTGTATCATTGTGCTTGCCTCACAAGATACAAATTCATGCAATGGCTGGCAAAGGAAACCCTCCAATTAATAACTGTGGAAGTGCTCTAAGAACACTTAGTTGGAGAGAGGTAGGCCATTTTCCAGTGCGATCGTAGAGCTATACAGAAGAAGAAGGTAAACTGTCCATAATCATAGTAGGTTAATATCAGTTTTTATTGAAATTTTCGATAAAGTTTCTAATGGAGTTGAAAATTTTATAAAAAAAACTAAACCATCAAAAAACAAGGTTTTTGGAAATTTAAAATGACATAACACATAATATAAATCCGCGATGAATATTACTCTCAGTGTATTTTTTGTCTGAAAGTCCTTCAAATATCCTGAAACATCATAGAAGATAACATTTCAATCCAAAATAATTGCTTTCGAGTTACAGCTTCTTGAAAAAGAAAATTTAAAATATTTTATTATGGATTGGAAATACTCTATTATATACTAAATACATAGAAGATCGGTAAAACTTCGCACTCAACCGCCTCCTCAATTTGTTCAATTTAAACACCCTGATGGCACAATCGCACCAGTTTCCCACCGAAAGGTGTGAAACCTAATAAACTGATTGAAACCCAAAATTCGCTTCAACAAGTTTCATCCTCTAAGCCTACGATGCGATGTTTGAACAAAACGATGACGATGTCATTCTGACCAGCAGCAGAGCATCATCAACTCATCATAATTATGGGGCGATGCGATGCGACGATGATGATGGGACAAACCGTCAAGATTAGTGCTAATCGCATTAATCAAGAGCATCACGCTCGGCTGGCTGGGCTGGTCTCTGCCTTTGCGAAGAAGAGTTACCTACCTGTGCTATCTTTCATCCCGGAGTGTGCGGTGCGTGTGTGTACGCTGCGCTCACGTGATTAAAACCGGAGCAGTTTTTGATTGCTCACCTTCACGGTCCACGCTAGTCACGGTGATACCTGCCTCTAAGTGCCATCTTAACCTTCACGTTAAGGTGCGATTAAGAAGACGAAGATGGCGATGTTGATGATGAGTATGATTATAATGATGCGTGGTCGTTTTCGTAGTTTGCTTGTGGAATGAGAGGAGGTAAACTCATGTCGTTATGTTGTCAATGAATAAACGTAAGTCAGAAAATCGCGAAATCGTGAGTCGTGGATTTTGAGATCAATTTCACTAACTGTGGTATCATATGCAATTCAATTCATTGAAAAGCTACCCAATCAGTAAAAAAACAACATCGCATCGTAGAGAATCAAACGAGCACTTTTTGGAAAGAAAAATCAATTCTCTTTCAGATGCACTTAGATCCGATAGATACTTGCGAACATTTTATGTGATAAATTTGAGGAGCTCTTGCTATGCCTCCGGCGGGCGATCTTCCGGATTTTTTGTTAGCTGTCCAATCCGGTGTCTGTCGGCGTGGGCATCAAGAATTATGATAATGGAAGCCATTACCAATGGAAAATAGGCAAAATATTATTTAATTTTGAAGACGAAAAAATGCATTTTTGATATAAACAAACGATTTTCTCCTCATCTCACCTAGCGCCTCTACAATTGGGGGTCATTCGAATTCTTCTATTGGGATTAGTATGACGATTATTACTGAATTTGTTCTAACAAGCTCATTTTTCACACACACAGATCATGTGAAAGTATACACACGACCGTTAATTGTGTGTATGTGTCATTTTGACCATCCTATGAAACATAGTGTCACGTAGGAGGTGTGCCGGGAATTGAATTCAGGTTGTGCTTGAAATAAACGTGGACTAGACGAAAACAGAATACGAAGGACAATTATTCACTCTTGTTATTTTAAGGAAATTGTAGTTCTTTTTCAATATGTATTCAGTGTTTACATGACACGGAGCTAAGTTATAGATTAGTACTGAATACCAAATTGGTTATGAGACATTGAGGGAGGTGCATGAATAAATTGGTGCTTAGATAGACGGGAATTAGATAAAAACTCCAAGAGAAAAAATACCTCAAAAAAGTTATCATTTTATTAAGCTACTGCTGCTTCTACAGAAGAATATGAAAATAGATAGTTTACCTTTATTCAATGCTATTCGTCATCAACTATGAGCTCTACTGTATTACACGGCATTAGAAGTTTACATAATACTTCAAAAAATCATGACATCTCATGTAAACTTCCTTTAAACTTTACACTCTAATTGTGTACATCGAGTCTCAGAAATTTACACGTTTCTTTTGATTTGTGGATACAAAAACGATTAGCGGATATCTTTTCAACGTTGTTCAAATAGTTACCCATGCTAATTTGCTTGCAATTCTCGGTTTCAATTAGCGTGCTTGTCCAGAAATTGCTAGCTAAACGTCCAGTGAGCCAGCTAAATAGCAAACTGCTGTACCATAACCACCGAGCAGTAAATCATCCATGACTTGAGACATTTTTGTCGCCCATCAAAAACCCATTTGGCATTGCGCAACCCGTTATACCTCGCTCGCACCGTGGCCTCACACAAAAACGCATTTCGTTGGTTGGTTGCCTGGTTGGGGGAAACACAGTTCCCCAATCCCCATAGCGTATAGTCCCATCTAGGACTGTGTCGAGTTGTCGTCGTCCGAAATGCCACCATTTATCCGGTTGGTTCCGCACAACCCTTCCTTATATAGGCGCTAGAAGTCAGTCAGTGGCGCATGGTGTCCCTTGAGAGTCGACACACAACACCACCACCGGGATCGGTAGTAAACATACAGCACAGAACCGGCAAACAATTACTGTCGTGCGTCGTCGTCGTAGACCGGGAAGAACGCGACCCGGCAAAAACACTGTCTGACACTCTCAAGCTCTCAGCAGCAGCCAGCAGCAGCAACCGGCACGGCACAGCAGTGACTAGACATCTTGGCTAGGTTTGCTACATTCCGAAACCGAAAAAACGGGGTCACCAAGTTATTAATGTCTTCCGTCCGGACTCCGTTGTGTAGTCTCGCGCGCTACGAAGTGCCAAAAATGGTAGCAACTCCAAAAGTGATAACTTCCGCGCGGGCAATGGCATTCGCTTGGCAGGGTTCTAACTTCTAATTGGAAACGCGTTAGGCTCTCGATGTCCCGCATTTTATTTTTCCCCTAGTTCGAGAATGGTAGTGACCTACAACAGTGCGAATTGGCATCAACTGGACACTACACAACAACGGGAAATGGCGTTGGCATAGGACCTAAAGAACGACGATCGATTGCCATATGGCACATGCATGCGGTTATCCGTCCAACTATTCCCCGCTGGCGCTGTAACACAGATTATGATTAATAGCCCTTTGGGCTGGTGTTGCCGCGGCTGAGCCGATATCATCGACGGACGGCTCATCACAAGCCATTATCGCCGCCGTGCCGCCGTCGCCCGTTTTGGCCCAAGCCGATGTGAATGTGAGGGCCAACGCCGGAAATTACGATCCGATAGAGCCTATTATTAGCATAAATGTTTCCCTAATGTTTGGGATTGACGCAACTCGCGCCGCCGCGTCATATCAAAGTTCCGAACTTGTCCTCCTTTTTTCTAAAATCTAGCCATTTGAATTTATGTTCGATAATATGCAGCTGCGGCTGATTGAAAACTTATTTGGACTTCAACGTGTGTTATTCTTAAATTAATTCAAAATTTACTATACCTTTAAGGTGAAGAGATGACAAAGTTACATCTTGAATTTTCAAGAGGACGATTCCCATGAGCCGATCGTCGGTTTGCGTTGGAAAGTTGATCGATTGGTTACCCACTAGGGTGGCCCACACTTATATGAAAAACAAAAATTTCGAAAAAATCCAAGTCTTACCTCCTAAATCAGTTGTTTTGAACTCCCAGAAGCTACGTTCAAAATTTAAGCAAAATCGGTTGAGCCTAAGGGGGCGCTCAAAACGCTTGAAGTTTGTATGGGAAAACTTGCCCAAATGTATGCAAAAATTTTAGGTTTTCGAATTTTGCCGCTAGATGGCGCTGTAAGCGTTCAATAAACAAACCCTTTTGTATTATTGTAGGTGACTATATGCCAAAGAACTTTGTCGAAGACCGCGAAGTGATCCGACGGTTGTGAAAAAAGTTATACCCTAGGCAAAGTGAGGATAGACTTAATTGTTATTTTTCCAATACATGTAAAGGAATAATATCAATAATGAAATCTCAATACTTTGCCTCATTTTGCCTAGGCTATAACTTTTTACACAGACGTTGGATCACTTCGCGATCTTCGACAAAGTTGTTTGGCATATAGTCACCTACACTAATACCAAAGGGTTTGATTATTGAACGGTTACAGCGCCACCTAGCGGCAAAATTCGGAAACTTAAAATTTCTGCATACATTTGGCCTAGTTTTCCCATACAAACTTCAAGCGTTTTGAGCGCCCCCTTAGGCTTAATTGATTTTGCCCAAATTTTGAACGTAGCTTCTGGGAGTCCAAAACAACTGATTTAGGAGGTAAGACTTGGTATTTTTCTAAATTTTTGTTTTTCATATAAGTGTGGGCCACCTTATTACCCACTAATAGTGAACAATCGATCAGCGAAAATCGTCATTTGGTTCTCAGATTTTTACTACCTAATTAGATTTTTCAAAATAATTTTTTCTGTTCAATTGCTTTGAAAATTTCTCCAGTATTCCTTCAGATATTCTTTCAGGAATTCAGACGGGAATTTTTCTTGGCATTTCTTCAGGGCTTTTTAAAAAAAATCTCAAGGGATCAACCTTAATACTTGTCTACGGGTGTCTTCCGTAATTTCTTCTGGGATTCTTTGGGATTTGTCCGGAAATCATCAAGAATTACAGTAACATTTTGCTGAAATTCAGCAAACTTTGCTGAAATTTCAGCAGAAAATTTCTTCAAAAATTCATTTTTTTATGTCTTTAGTAGTTCTCTAAAGAATTACTGCAGGATTTCTTTTAGAAGCTTCTCCAGGTTGTTATTCAGGGTTTTTTTCTTGTGTACAAACCACTTCAGAAATTGTATAAGAAATTCCTTCTGAGGTATCTCCAGTAGTTCTTGTTGGAATTCCATCAGAAATCTTCCAGTACCTTTGTCTACGATTTCTACAGACATTTGTTTAGAGATTGCTATAGAATTTCCTCTAAGGATTTTTCCTGGAATCGCTCCAGAAATTTCCTAAGATTTTTCCTTGGAATTAATTAGAGTTCCTCCATATGTCTCAAATGATTTTTCAAGAGAAAGGAAGAGGTATCCTAACGTGGAATTTCTTCAGGACTAATTGTCCGCTAATCACTCCAAAAAATACTCAAGAATTTCTTCTAAGAATTTCCAAAAGTTTTTTTTTTCAAGAGATTGCTTGAGACAATCCTCCGGGGATTTCTTATAAATACCTTCAGGGATTTCTTATAGAATTCTTCACTATTTTTGTGCAATTTCTGAAAAAAAAAAGTTCTGAAAATGCCTGGAAGAATATTTGAACAAATTTTGCAGAGAACTCTAAAGATATTGCTGATGGAACCGCAAGAGCAATTTACAAAAATCCTTGTTGGATTTTCTACAGAAACCCTGGGAAGAATTTTTGAAGCAATCTCATTAGGACTTCAAAAAAAATTGAAGATTTTATGAAAAACTTTTTCGAGAGCTTTTAAGAAAACTTAGGAGGGCGGACTCTCCCCTGAAGTGTCAGCTTGAACCTCTTTTTCTATGAATGTATGAGTACAGTTTAACGAAACTTCACATTTGAGTGCAATACTTTTTGAATGAGAAGAAAACTTTAGTAAATCCGTGTCGAAAACATAGGAAGTACCTGTGAATAAATATCTGGAGGAATTTCTGAAGAAATTTCCTGGAGAAACTTCTCGGTAAATCTTTGGTGGAATTCCTAGAAAAATTTTTGGAAGGTTTAATAGGAAAATTCCTGGAGAAATCCTTTGGCAACATTATTGGATGATTTTCTGAAAGTTTTTTTTAGAGAAATTTGGACGAATTTCCTGGAAAAAAAATCTTGAATACTTGCAGAAACGCATGGATATGCGTCTGCAAAGACCCCAAGAAAAAACTCATGAGACATTTCTAAAGAAATTTCCGTAGAAATTCTTAGAAAATATTATTGAATAAACTTCTTAAGAATCCGTCGAAAGATTATAGGAGTTATTCTTAGAGAAAATGCTGGAATAATTTTTACGGTACTACACCGAGAGATATCTGGAGGAAATCCTGAAGTAATCTCTGTATGAACTCCTCCAGGAATATCTGGAGGAATTCCTGCCCGAATCACTGAAAGTAATAATGCAAGAATCTCTGGACGAATTTCTGCAGCAATTTTTGGACAAATTTGCAATTGAATTATGTACTGTATAGATTCCTGAACAAATCTCTGTTGGAAAACCTGGAAAACTTTCCGAGGCTTTTTTTACTAGAATCTCCAGATATATGTGTGGAGTTTCAAAAGGAATCCAAAGAAATCTATAGGTAATTCTTAGAAAGGGAATATCAGTAAAAAGTCCTGGAGAAACTTTCGAAAGAATTCCTTGAAGATTGTCTGAAAAAATAGCCGGTGAAAAATAAGGTTTCTTCAAGAAACCTTGGTAGATATTAAGACCGAATTCCTGAAGAATTTTTTTTTGAAGGAATCCGTAGTTTACTTTTGGAAGAAATCCATAGAAGTTTTACATGGACTTGGAATCCTTGGACAAATTTATGGATGAATTTATGAGGAATTTATGAGATTCATTTCTAAACGAATCCCTGGAAGAATGTCTGAAGGATTATTTGTAAGAATTTCTAAAGGAGTATGACAGATTTTTTAAAGAAATTCTTGGATAAATTTGTGGAGAAACATTTTTTTTTCTGTATTAACGAGATTTTTGGCCCTGGGCTAGTTCATCTCGGGACCCACGTTTTACTTTCCTTCCGAAGGAAGAACTCACATTTTGTGAGTTTGTCGGGAGTGGAATTCGATCCCAGGTCCTCGGCGTGATGGTCAAGTGTTCTAACCATCCAACCAGATCCGCTCCACAGAGAAACATTTTATTTTCCTAAAGAATTGCTGAATGCATTTCAGAACGAGCCCGTGGACCGTTACCTGGGAAAAAAATCTCGTACAGATTCCTGACAAAATCTTTGAAGATTTTTTTTTTTCAATGAAAACCATGACAGCTTTTCTAGAGGATTTTTTGGAGAAAATTCGGAAGAATCCTCTAACAAAAATTTAGATGTAAATTCAGGTGGAAATTCTGAACCGCATGAAGATGTTCTAAAGAACATTCAAAAGAAACCCATGATTTTCCGAAAGGAGCTCCTGGAGGATTTTCCAAAGAAATCCAGGAAGCAGCTTCTGGGGTAATCTCTTACAAACTTTGAAGAATTGTCTTAAGCATTTAACCCTCTAATACCCAATCCCGCCTTTAGACGGGGTACAGTTTGAGCATTTTTGTAATTTTTGTTTCGTGGAAAATCTAAATTTTTATATTTTTGGCTGATATTTAGGACTGTTCTGTATATCTCAAAATAGTTTTTGGTGTATTTTAAAGCGTATTTACATTTTTTTTAAATCATTGAAAAAATTATGTTTTAGTCACCTTTTAGAAGTCATTGTTTATTTTGTATTGAATCGCCACAATTAACATATTTTAAATTTTTCCCAAATCATTCTATCTTAGTTTAATAGTTTAAGGGAGTCGAATACACTCTAAAATTGTTTTCTTAGAAATTACACGGAAAATAAAATTTTCAATGAAAAAAAATTAAAATAAAAATATTTCAACTATATTCATAAAATCTCAAAATGTTTTCATCTCAAAAAATCCGTACCCCAAATTGGCTTCCAGGAAAAATATAAAAGTGTGGGGATGTTCAAAAATAAAAATTAGAAAAATCAAAAACCAAAATCCACGAAATCGAGAATTGAAAAGAATCATCTTCCAAAACATGTTTAAATCGATTTTAGACGACGAAAAATGATATTTAGATCAAAATCAAAAATTTGGGTATTAGAGGGTTAATGGAAGAATGCCTACAGGGTTTTTGGGATCTCCAGTTAGCCTAGTGGTTAAGGTGAAACGGGACGCCGTGTTATTTTTCCTATCTTGCCACTCTTTCTAACAATTTGCCTCGCGATTTTGAAGATGGTAATCTCGAGACCTATCGCACTGAAGATGCTGAAAACCAATCAGCATATGCACTGCAAGTGAGCATACACAATGATAGGTTTTTGTTGCAAAATATGAAGTAGAATCTGAGATTACCATCTTAGTAGCAACAGAGCAATGGCGGATATTTTCTCGACCGTCCCGTCCGCCCTTAAGGCTATGGATCGCCAATCCGGAGACGGCGGTTCGATTCCCGTTCCGGTCGGGAAAATTTTTTCGACTCCCTGGGCATAGTATATCATTGTACTTGCCTTACAATATACAAATTCATGCAATGGCAGGCAAAGAAAGCCTTAACTGTGGAAGTGCTCAAAGAACACTAAGTTGAAGCGAGCCAGGCCAAGTCCCAGAGAGGACGTCGAGCCATAAAGAAGAAGAAGAAGAAGGAGAAAATGCTGATAAGACCGGTAGTTCTCTAGGGGCGGCACGAAGCATGGACTCTACGTGCAGAGGACCAATGCGCCTTTGGAGTTTTCGAACGGAAGGTGCTGCGTTCCTTCCGAATGAACTACGAGCTGCAACAGCTACTGGGAGAACCAACCATCGTCCACACTGTGAAAATTGGGATGCTACGGTTTAGGGGAGTCACGTTATCAGGATGTCGGATAGCAACTCGACTAGAGAGTCATCCGATTAGTACAAGAAGCCGTGGTGCGCAGCGAACTAGGCGGGTCGATCAAGTGGAGGACGATTTGTGGATCCTTCGCAGAGTGCGGAACTGGAGGCACGGTGCTTCATTTACCGTTATTATCAAAAAAAATATACCATCAAAACCTGAAACGCCATTCTCTTTCTTTATCATTCCTACACCTCTGGACAAATTTTTAAAAAAAATCGTTAGACGAAATTTTGAGTTACGCCCTTTTTAAGGGCCTAACCCCTAAAAAATCAGGGTTTCTATAGAAAAACGTCATATTTCATAACTGAAGCATGATTCTGCCATCAAAATTTGAAACGCCATTCTCTTTCTTCATCATTTCTACACCTCTGGACAAATTTGTAAAGTAATCGTTAGACGAATTTTTGAGTTACGTCCTTTTAAAGGGCCTAACCCCTAAATTATCAGGGTTTCTATAGAAAATCATAGTATTTCATAACAGAAGCATGCTTCTGCCTACAAAATTTGAAACACCTTTCTCTTTCTTTCTTATTCATACACCTCTAGATAAATTTTTAAAATAATCGTTAGGCGACATTTTGAGTTACGCCTTTTTAAAGGGCCTTACCCCTAAAAAATAGGGGTTTCTATAGAATATCATCATATTTCATAACAGAAGCATGCTTCAAAGTCCCACATAATAAAAAAATCAATTATAATGCTACAATTTGCTACTATGCACTTATATTGACTGCATTTTGTATAAAAATTAGCCATAACGCCAGTATGAGGGAAGTATTCTTTAACCTGTAGGATACGGACGTTGTTGGCCTAATTTACTATTAGGGGGATTAGGGGCATAATGGACACCCTAAGCAAATGAGTATGTTAGGCCTGTATAACAGACAAAAACTTAACATATTATCAGTTGGCTTACAACTTTAACTTGTTTCCTACGTATTTCAATCATTTACAGCAGGTAGAATGACATTATTGTGAAGAAAAAATGAATTGTAAACCGAGTGTCTTTTGGGCCTGGCAGGAAAGGTACGGGGCGAAATGGACACCTATCGGGGCATAATGGACACCCCTGCATATTTCATGCTGTATCTTTGATAATATCAACCAGTTAAGTAATTTGCCCACGGAGATCAATACCACAGATATAATACTCCATCTTAGACGAGTTCACATAACATCAAAATTAATTAAATAAATTTTAGGCTGAAATGATCGGATTGATTTTTTTCCAAACTCTCTAAAACGCCTAACTGTATGCAACTCGCGCATATCCATTCATAATTGCCAGTGTTCATTTCGCCCCGAATCAACTACAACATTGAAATTGCTATTTTGGGTAAGTTCTTATCAAAAATATAATACTTCATCCTTTGCTAAATCTGTGTAGACATGTAGATAAGCTAACATTTCACTTGTTTTATGGTGGACACACTCAAACACTCGTGATACCTTATTTGCTGCTGCTTCTAAATTATAAGAAATCCACCATATGAAAAACATATTTCAATTTCAATGATATTTTGGTTATTTTGAAGGAATATAAATGGTACTTTTGAAAAATAGAACAATGTCTTGTTTCTTTACACTTATGCATTAAAAGTTTTACATAAAAGTCAACGGTTTCAGCAAAAACAGTGGTTGTCATTTCGCCCCGGGTGTCCATAATGCCCCTAATCCCCCTATAGCCAGAACAATATGCAATGAAAAACATAAACGACAGTTCATTTACTTTTTCATTTATATAGTTATTGCACACCCATAAACTGAATTTCAAAAATAATGTCGGTCAAATTCTTCAGTTACGCCCATTTGAAGGTCATAAGTACTTATAGTAGAATTATTATAGAACTTAGTTTCATTTAATCATGTTTACTCTTCGGTAACGTAGTTTAGCAGTTAAATATAGAACTATCATTACAATTGATCATCTCAATCCTTATTTTTGTTTGTTTATTAATTGAAAATGGCATTCACCAATAAAACTAACGAATGACAAAGGCGCATGTCATCGCTTGTTTTGTCTATAAAAAAGCAATACAAAAAATACAATACAATTGATACAAAAATGATTGCTTCCTACATGTTTGAAAATACTTCCCTTATATTAGCGTAATGGCCAATTTTTATACAAACATCAATACAAATAGCCAATATTAGCGCATAGTATCAAATTGTAGCATTATTTATGATACGTTTTATTATTTTGGACTTCAAGGCATGCTTTTGTTATGAAATGTGATGATTTTCTATAGAAACCCTGATTTTTTAAGGGGTAAGGCCCTTTAAAAGGGCGTAACTCAGAATTTCGTCTAACGATTATTTTAAAAAAATGTTCAGAAGTGTAGGAATGATAAAGAAGGAGCACGGCATTTCAGGTTTTGATGGCAGAAGCATACTTCTGTTATGAAATATGATGGTTTTCTATAGAAACACTGATTTTTTAAGGGGTAATGCCCTTTAAAGGGGCGTAACTCAAAATTTCGTCTAACGATTTTTTTTTAAATTTGTCCAGAGGTGTAGAAATGATAAAGAAAGAGAATGGCGTTTCAAATTTTGATGGCAGAAACATGCTTCTGTTATGAAATAAGATGTTTTTCTATAGAAACCCTCATTTTTTAGGGGTTAGGCCCTTTAAAAGGGCGTAACTCAAAATTTCGTCTAACGATTTTTTTTAAAATTTATCCAGAGGTGTAGGAATGATGAAGAAAGAGAATGGCGTTTCAGGTTTTGATGGTATATTTTTTTGGATAATAACGGTAAATGAAGCACCGTGGGAGGAGACACACACCCATGGACCGAGTAGGCTGGAGACGACTCCTACGTACAGCAGAGGACACTCAGGCCTTAGTCTGACCGGTAGGGTTAGTAAATATGCATTTCAGATACTATGATAGGCATTTCATTCTCCATTAAATTCAAATGTTACACCAATGCAAATTAAAGTCGAATAATCGTAGTACATAATATCAAGCTACCGTGTTCTTATCTCACCATCTCCAGTTGAGACGCTCCGTCTGCCGGGCAGGCACTTGCTTACGCTGCTGAAGCAATTTAGCGAACAAATTTATCAACACTTGAAAAATCGCTTCTTGGTTGTCGCCTGGAGCTCATCCACTACCAGTTCGCCTTCGCTTGCAGTGCGAAAAAAACATTAGAAGAGATAAAATTTCCCGATAGCCGGTGGTGTTGCTGCAGCTAATTTGAATATCAAACTCCCTGGCTGAGTGCGCTGATTGGAAAGATAACTCTTTCCAGCAGCCGCCAAACAACCAATCCATCGATGCGAGAGAGCATAGATAAAGTATACAACATCGGTAAACACTAAGCATATTCAGGCGCAGATATGTGTTTGCATATGCTGCATCCGACAGCAGCAGCAGTGATATAAATAAATTTTGCGCCATCACGTGTTATCCGTGTCGTGTACCTAGTTGGTTTGCATATCGACGACCGACGCGTCGCGTCGGTTACGCGTGAAGCTTGTAATTACAGCCCCCGTGAACAGTGACACACGGTGCAGTGAGTCGACACCGACAGTCAACAGTCTGACTGCGGGCCGAGACTTGGATTGGGAACGTTTTGGCCTATCGAAAGATCACTCATGGAGACATGAGTGAGTGGTGTGTAGTAACTGACTCTAATGATAGGTTATGCGGAAGGTGGGTAGTGCACAGTGGTCTAGTGGGCAAAACTGTTTGGAGGTATTCTCAGCCAGTTGAACAGAATTCCGGTCAAAATTTTGTACGCTGAATTGAGAAGTGTAGAAGAGACCATCCAGTCAACTAGCAGATAGTTCTTTCTCTTCCTCCTAATACAGTGTAAGAGTTGATACGGCTGCTCATTACAGTGCATGATAAGCTCAGTGGGAAGTTCGCCCTTCTCAGCATCCTTGTTGTTCTGCAGTCACCTAATGACCTCATCTAGCGTCGGAGGTTCCAAAGCCTGCCCATCGTCGTCGGTTTGAGTTCTGCTATCGCTCTCCCATTCGCACCGCTCAACAATACCACGAAGTGCTCTCTCCTCCTGGGAGCCACCATTGTTTTATCTGTCCGCAAGTTTCGGAGCAGTTTTTTTTTTCTGCGAACAACATTGACAGTTTTGTCAAATCTCCTCAATTCAATGAACTTTTCATGCTGGGAAACCACTTGTTACATGTATCGTTTCAATGGAGAGTTCGGACTCATGATGTACACTTTATTGAAAATTTCTTTCTAGACCATAGTGTTACAGTGAAGGTAACCTCGCTTACCGATAATAAGGCTCGAACCAGATTTGTTCTGCGCATAATTGGGAAAGGTGTTTCGTAAGTAAAGGCTGTTTGTGAAGCGGTGATGGCAAAGATGATGATTGACAATGTGAACTCAAGCAGGAATTCGCGGAAATTTTACAAATTTTCATAGAATTCCTCTTTGAATAACAGATCAATAGCAATACGAATCAAGAGTGTATTGGAACCATTTAGTCGTAAGATAATCGTTCCATATGTAGGTAATATCCAACGCTGGAAGTGCATTACTCACCGATAAACCCGTCATCGGCACGGTATGTACTGTGAGAGCACTGAATCGGAACGCATTAGTGCTAACGAAGGTTACTTGTAGGTATCTATCTAGACGCCACGTTCGATGACGGCATTTCAATTATGAATGATTAGATAGACAACAATTAGACCCGGTACAACCGGATCAAGACTCGATAGGGGACGTTTAAAAACTACGTCTTCATGTGAATGAAAGAGGCGTTGTTTCGAACAAATCATCCAAATTTTATTTTGGCAAACATTTTCAAGGGAGAGGGCGTCAGCGATGACCACAATTCGTTGTACGTAGTTCACGAAACGAGCTCGAACCACACCACTGTCAGTTTTAATTTCAGATAACTTCGTGCGAAATATCGTTGAGCGAAATGAGTAAATTTATTAATTTCTTCAGCTGGGGGCGACCGCTTGGCAGTTTCATATCAGCATACCTCCTCGAAGGCTACAGGCCAAAGGAGAATCATCTGTCCACGGTTGCTACTCACTTCCAAGTTTCAACATCCATTGGGGCTCGTCGCCGCTTCGCAAAGAAAAATCGTTTTTCGGATCGCATTTCCGAGATAATTAAATTCTCCTGCCCCCAGACGCCGCCCTTGAAAACCGCCCCGGGAGGAATTTTCAGCCTGTTGCACTTTCCACAGGTAAACGCCCCTTAAGTCTGTCCTTCTAATTTGCCTCTAATCAACGCGGTGAAGCCCCCTGCACAGACCCGGGCTCGCTACCGGGGTGGTCTATCGGAATCTGTGGTTTCCCAAATGACTATTAAAGCCCAACTTAAGCCATTGAAACCCATTTCGGATTCCCATCAACAACGGCAGCATTTTTCTCCTCCCTACTCTAAGGCGATTCAAGTATCGCGCGCCGTCATCATCCAGTGTGATTCATCTAATATTTCCATTCAACCGAATCAAGAAAACATCACCGCACCAATCAAACGATACCCATTCAATGTTGATTCGGTGCCCATTGTGCGACGGGGCGGCAATCGATTTGCCTCCTAAACAACCCCTTGAAGCCGCCCCAACGCACGTCGTCGCCCACCGTCTTCATTTTAGAGTAGTGCACAGAGGGTACACCGACGATCGATTATGGTTCGCCTCAAAGATCTCCGATTTCTTTCACCACGCGCTCCGTCGTCGTCGACATCCTCATCATCAGTTTGGCCCGTCCGTGGTCGTCGTCATCCTCTCAGCATCCATCCACTACCATCCACCGTGTTTTGATTGATCTTCTCGGGCGGTGGCGAATAGGCGAAAACACAAACATTCGCGCCATCATCCGCGGACCAACCAACCCAACCGTGTCTCGCGGCTGTGGGGCGTACAATAGATATATAATGGTGCCCTTTATGCTTTTGGCCCCACTCATCTAATTTTCCTGCAACAACTTTGCCATTATGCCAGGCCAGTAGGTACCTCTACTAAAGACTGACGGGACGGGGACGAAAGGGGCTGAAAACGCAGATCTGTCAGTCAAGATATGATTCCTCGGGGGGTTTGCTTCGACGACGACGACGGTACTTTTCTATGCACTCGTTATTGTTGCTGTCGGGGTACCGTAAACTGGGGTGTAGTTGATCAGTGGGGTGAACCTGATCACTCAATTACCTACGGATATCGACTTTCAAGGAAGTTACCACTCCATTTTAATGTTATGTCATTGGATTGCGAATGCATAAAATACAATTGTTGCTTCCGTGAAAGTCGATATTCGCGGGTAATTGAGTGATCAGGTTCACCCCACTGATCAACTACACCCCAGTTTACGGTACTAGGAGGCCATTTACTGGGTCCCATTATTTAGATGAGGGGGCAGAACTGTTTTGATCTGTGGTGCCATTTGAGATATTGGGGTGCACGTTAGCCGAAATGGTGCTGATATTTTTCAAATTGCCCGTGGCTAATAGACTTATTAGCTGATTTTCGTCAAATTTGCGAACTCATCTGTTATGGTGTGTACATATAAATGATCTGAACATTATTGTCTCAAAATCCTACATAAAAATTGATTTTAGTCATAAGAGAACTTCTGTCAAGGGTACCTACTTTGAAACGGTCAAAGTTTGAATGTTTTCAGCCCAAAAGCATTGATTACTGCATACATTACATCCTAAGAAACATTATTTGCGTTAAGAAATGCTTCAATAAGCAACGTTATTAAACTGCAAGTTGTAATATAAACAATTAATTTTGAAATAAAACTATTGTTAAACTCTTGTTTGCCAAAAAATGATAATATTTCAACAACAACCGTCCTAAAGCACGATGAAATGAATGTTTATTCAATAACCGCCCAACTCACAATGATAGCTGAGTAACAGCATTGTCAACCAAAATTTCAAAAATTAAGCTTATGAATGGCTTATTTGTCTATTATACAGCAACCATGTTTGTTGGGCGTACATCGATTGTGCAATTGTTGTTTAACATTCGTACCATCAGCTGTTTTTTTTTTACAAATAACATAAACTCTTTTTCAACATTTATTAAACAAAGTTGTATGACGCTATTTATTTTATCGTTTAAGAATGGCAGAAACTATTATTGCGCATTAGTAGCAAAGTTTGTAATAACAAGCTTTCTGCGACAATTATTCGACCATTGTACACTCAAACATGTTCTTATTGTGATACACCTAAATCGAATATCATTTCTATATATTGGTTTGATTTCACAATAGCTGCAAAAAAGTTTCTTTAACTTAAACTATAATATCACAAGCAAAAATGAATAACCGTTCAAATACCGGAATAGGGGGTGATTTTCAATGATTGAAAACCATAAAAAAATGAGTTAACAAGTCTTTCTGAGAATTGAAATTCCTTAAATAAAAAAAATCGTGTTAAGTACTGTTCCTTTGAATTCCACTACGAATTTGCATCCTTTGACAGATACGTATTTCGACCTCAACTGTAAGGTCGTCTTCAGTGTCTTGTACTTGACTCGACTCCTTGATATTTCCAAAGACTGTTCAAGGATTTTCTAATAAATTTATTTTAAATAAAACATACTTGACTTAGAAATCAACTAAATTATACAAATACAGGTCGGTCTTGATTACCCGGAGTCGGGTTCTGAAGCTTTCCAAAATGATATCTAAAGTACGGAACACTCTACAAAGCTAAAACTTTGACCGATTATCAATCAAGATTGCCTGATAAAATGTGCAAATTTCAGCTTTATACATTCCGTTCACCAGATATATATTTGGGAAGCTTCCTAACTCAACTCCGGATAATCGAGTCCAATCTGTAATTCCAAAGTTGGTGTACGGTATATTGAAACGACTATTGTTGGTGTTTCTAGGGACATTTTGATAAAAGCCACAGACATATTTTATAGTAATTTGCTACAGGAAAATTGGTTTGGAATCTGTAAATATAAAATATAGACTATTGTAAAGCACTTAATGCGAAACTGGAAGCATTTCCTCACTTTATGGTTTTTGATTTTTTTTATTAAATAACGAAGCAATATTTTAAAATCGGTTTTCGTGCACATGTAGAGTATGGATCAAGGTATCTTCTGATTTTTTTGTAGTGGAAAATGTTTTTTGTTTTTGCAGAAATTATATTTGAATAAAATTTCAAAAAAAATGGTTTTTGCGAAAATGGAAAACATTTATCACCTCAAAAAATTCAGAAGATACCTTGATCCATACTCTACATGTACACGAAAACCGATTTTAAAAATATTGCTTCCGAAAAACCGAAAAAATGAGAAAATGCTTCCAGTTTCGCCTTAATGGATAGGCGAACAAGCATCGAGAGTTGTTTTCGCCAAAATTTAGGTAAGAGAGCTTTTCAACTTGATGAAATAATTTTGTGTTTAATTTATAGTCGGATTTCTTTAATAAGTTTTATGTCCAAAATACAAACATTTTTTAAACCAGACATAAAGGATGCATAAATGAAAAAAAAAAACAAGTAGGTAATTGTGTCCAAATTCCAGCACTCCGGAGCTGATTATGAAGACTTTGTTGATGTTATTCGTCAGACAGTTTTTAATTTTCTTTCCTGGGAATCTTTCCAGACAAAAACTTTAGCAAAAAAATCTTCATACATATCAGTTGACCACATCTGGAAGTACTGTCAGTCACTATATCAACGATGCCGCTGCACAGTGTTCGAAATCAATCATTTCACGATCAAAATTAAATAACTTTTTTTGGGTTGGTTTTAGAGTTTTGGCGTGTTCTACAAAGTTTTTCTGCATATTAAAAGGCGTCTTTTGATGAAATGTAATAAATGATTAATCCCCCTAGAAGTGATATAAAAAAAATATTTTTTCGAAATATTTTTTTAGAGGTTTGACGTCTTCGGCAAAGTTGTAGCCCATAATAAGAGAACAAAAATCGTAGAACATGTCAAAGCTCCATCTCTTACGGTTTTCAAGATATGCAGCGTTTTGTGCGAAGTACCCCTAAAACTAGTTTTTTCAGTGTAGCTTCAACAGATAAAATCCTACGGTTTTGTGACCTTCTACAAACTTGTTCAGGACGCCGAATTACACATTTCTTCCGAAGATGTCAAGTCATTATATCTTAAAACAAAAAAGTTATAGGCAAATTTATCATATTTTAAGGTGTACTTTCACCTTAAGTAACTATTTCCGGCGCAAAATGGCGCAGATGGCTCAGTCGGTAGTTGAAAGATTAGACTTTTTACTATCACTTGGGGGTGGAAACCCTCGTGGGCAATAGTGGGAAAGGTGGTTTAAATACATGATAAAAACTAATTATTTTGCCTGTAATACAAGAAAAATAAATAAAAATTAATCATTTAGGAGCCCGCAGTAATTTTTACTGCATTGCGTTATTTCCAGCAATATTTTACAACATTTTTGAGCATGATTTTTTTTTATTTATTTACAGTGGTTTTTCGATTTTGTCACGATTCTATTTAATCACGCTCCATTATATCACACTCGATTTTAGGACGCTATTTTTTTCGATTATTTCACGCTATGATAATCGATACAAATATCGCCCAGCACATATTCCAAACTATATAGGATACATCAACCGTCATAAGTAAGATATTTTGCACATTAGTATACGATTATGGTGCCATTGGTGACAGACCGGACACAGGATTCGATTATCTAGAGTTACATTCCCATGCTTTGCTCTGCATCGAGTACGGTTTGTATGCGTCAATTCCACGCGTTACATTTTCCATCAGGGGTCTCCAGTTAGCCTTTGTGAATAAGGTTTTCGATAGCCAATTCAGAGACGGCGGGTTCGATTCCCATTCCGGTCGGGAACTTTTCTAGACTTTCCTATGCATAGTGTATAATTGTACCTGCCCCACAATATACAAATTCATACAATGGCAGGCAAAGAAAGCCCTTCAATTAATAACTGCGATAGTGCTCAAAGAACACTAAGCTGAAGAGAGGCAGCTCTAGTTCCATTGGGAACTTAGAGTCACAAATAAGAAGTAGAAGAAAAAAGCGTGTTCCGTTAGAAACTTACTTCGTTTTTTTTTTCGTATTTTAATTATTATTAACGAGCTTTACAATCCGGGGCTCATTCATGTCAGGACCTACGGTTTCACTGTACTTTCGAAGGGATAACTAACATTATGTAAATTTATCGCATTTTTTAAGTTGATATGCTGTTCAATTAATGCCAACCAGCATATCGAACGATCAGAAATTAAAGACAGAACCTTTAAACTTCGAGACAATTGTACAACAAAGCGTAACGCGACAACATCGCAAAAATGACAAATTTTGATTTTTCAACAAGAAATTCCCAACCTTCTGGAAACACTTTTAAAAATGTTAAGTACTCGACGATAAATTTAAGCAATTAGCTTTATTTTGCTGTGTGAAGATTTAAAATTGACAACATATGGAAGCATAAAGTTCAAAAACTATGGTGTTGAAGTGCAAATAATACCACTATTAATTGATTTTATTTTCAGAGACATTACAAAATAATTACATACAAGAATATTAGACTTCCATTACCGGGTTTGATATTTTGTTCGTTGTTTGTTTGATTTTTTTGTGTGCAAGTGTTTTGATTAACAAACGCCTTCGGAAAAAGGGTGTTTCAATTATATCACGCTCCAATATATCACGCGAAAATTTTTTTCATTCGTGATATAATCGAAAAAGTACTGTACTTAAATTAGCGACACTTTACACCAAAGTTGCATTCGTGTCGTTTTTGAGCATTGTTTTTACCAAACAGAATATTTTATTCATGATTTTGAATTCATATTGTTTACTATCAGATGGTCAGACAATTTCTGATAAAGTTACTTTAAAATTACCTGTTTGAAGTTTTTTTTTGGGGCAATATTCAATTTAAGTATTGCTAGAAATAGGAAGAAGGAAATATTAAACAGTCCAAGATGTGCATCAAAACACATAGTAGATTTTTTTGCTATTTTTTCATGTATTTATATTTATATTTGTTGTTTGATTTTTCAACTACGGAATCAGTATCGGAAAACATCAGGAGAAGTTTTGATTCGTCCGATATGTAGCAGATTAACAGCTTTTTCGGTAATCCACGAGTTTGACTTACAACTGGGAAGCAATAGAAATATATCAGATATAAATCAATAAAATACAGGGGTGCCGAGAAATAAAGCGATAGTTTTTTTTTTAATTTTAAACATTATTTTTAATCTCTTGACGTTAACCAATTACATGTTACGTCCCATCGTCTGCATCATGAGTTAATTGAAGTACTTTTCATATTTTTAACAGTACTTTTCACAAAAATCGGGTTGAAAATAAAATTTTATATCCAATTGATCATTTGATATAAAAGATTAACTTTATTTTCACCAGGAAATCGTCAAAACATGTATTGAAGAATGCAAAATTACAACTACCTTTATAAGAACTGCGAAGGTATTTATTAAAACGCATTTGATATTCTAACGACGGTAGCCATTCAGTTTTATGACTATTGAGTAGGTTGTCATTCATTTGGGCATAGATATGTTGTCATCATTTTGAAGAAATTCAATACTTTTATTTAGAACTAGCTTTAGTTATAACTCTCGAGAACAATATTTTGTTCTAATGTTTTAATTTTTAGTGATGAAAACTCACTGATTTTTGCAAAAAACGTTGTAAAATATTGCCGACAGAAACACAGTGCAGTAAAAATTACTGTGGGCTTCTTAATTATTTTTTTTTATTATTTTGCTTGTATTACAGGCAAAATAATTAGTTTTTGTCATGTATTTAAACCACCTTTCCCACTATTGCCCACGAGGGTTTCCACCCCCAAGTGATAGTAAAAAGTCTAATCTTTCAACTACCGACTGAGCCATCTGCGCCATTTTGCGCCGGAAATAGTTACTTAAGGTGAAAGTACACCTTAAAATATGATAAATTTGCCTATAACTTTTTTGTTTTAAGATATAATGACTTGACATCTTCGGAAAAAATGTGTAATTCGACGTCCTGAACAAGTTTGTAGAAGGTCACAAAACTGTAGGATTTTATCTGCTGAAGCTACACTGAAAAAAACTAGTTTTAGGGGTACTTCGCACAAAACGCTCCATATCTTGAAAACCGTAAGAGATGGAGCTTTGACATGTTCTACGATTTTTGTTCTCTTATTATGGGCTACAACTTTGCCGAAGACGTCAAACCTCTAAAAAAATATTTCGAAAAAATAATTTTTTTATCTCACTTCTAGGGGGATTAATCATTTATTACATTTTATCAAAAGACGCCTTATAACATGCAGAAAAACTTTGTAGAACACGCCAAACCTCTAGAACCAACCCAAAAAAAGTTATTTAATTTTGATCGTAAAATCATCGATTTCGAACACTGTGCGCTGGAATTATTAATTTTGTTTTTGCAACTTGGCACTATAATATTCTACTTAATACTTGCCATTACGGTGAGGTAACGGCCTACTTTTCCGCACGATACCAAACAATTGCATTATGGTTCATAATGCAACTCATTTCGGTTGCATTATGAATTATAATGCAATTGTTTGATTGACAACCTCATTCTGACCTCGGTTTCCACGGCTAGAGCTTAAAAAACTGTGACGGTCATAGCACGGCACAGCGGGGCAGCTCGGACGTCAACCACGAATAGATGAACCGTAGTCCACATGAATTTGACATGTTGTAACGTTTTGCGTTTTTTAGTTATGGTCGGGAAGAAAAATAAATAAATAGACTAAAAGTTAATTAAATTTTTGTTTTGTATTTATGTTAACGATATTGAAATATTTCATTTGTTTGTAAAATCGGTCCATGCCTGTTACTTATGCTCGTGTACAGTCGAGTCTCTTACTAAACGAATTCCTATTAAACGGACTCCTATTAAACGAACTCCTACTAGACAGGGGTGAGCGTTATAGGAGACTAAGAGCTTATGGGATTTCGGCATTTTGGGGGTGTGGCCTATTATCTCGGGTGTGTTAAGAGTTAACGCAATACTTTCTTCGGCAAAATTTTAGGGCTTGATAAGATCTACCATTTAGAACTTTGGTTCATATGATTAGTTGGCAATTTGGCCGCTAGAGGGACCATCAACAATTTGATGCTAAATTGCACTACAGGAACCATATCAGGTTGTCAAGCAAACGTTACGATATGCGACAGCTCAAGACCCTGATAATTTGGAAGGATAGTGTCTTCGGGAAAGTTGTTGGGTACGCCAATAACTTACTGACGATGAGTTGCGAAGTTCGAAATTCCTCCACTGGGCGGCGCTAGTGAGCAAGTAAATTTTCAAAACCTCATAGCTCAGAAACCTGATAACTTAGAAAGTTGGTGTCTTCGACAAAGTTGATCAGTATGACATAAACTTACATAAAAATAAACACTTGTTTCGCAATTCTGCCACTAGGAGGTGCTAGTGAACTTGCAAATTTTAGAAATCTCATAGCTCAGAATTCTGATAACTTAGGAAGTTGGTGTTTTCGGCAAAGTTGATCAGTATGACATAAACTTACATAAAAATAAACACTTGTTTCGCAATTCTGCCACTAGGCGGCGTTAACCGAGTTTTTTCGCCTTTTTTCGACTTTTTTGGCGGTTTTTCGGCTTGGCAAAACTACTGTCGCTCCCTCCGATAACTTAGAAAGTTGGTGTCTTTGGAAAAGTTGATCAGAGTGACATAAACTTACATAAAAATAAACACTTGTTTCGCATTTCTGCCACTAGGCCGCGCTAGTGAACATACAAATTTTAGAACTCTCATAGCTCAGAATCCTGATAACTTAGAAAGTTGGTGTCATCGGCAAAGTTGATCAGTATGACATAGACTTGCACAAAATGGGACACTTTTGTCAGAATTCTGCCTCTAGGTGGCACCAGTATTCAAGCAAATTTTGAAAATCTCATAGCTCAGAATTCTGCCATCTTGGAGAGGCTGTATTCTTTATTGATGAGATACTTGGTTTGAAATTCTGCCCCTGGGCAGCATGCATATTTTAATAGTTGTATACCTTGATGTCAGTCGGATTCGAAAGAAATTCTCCGTGGAATTTTTAAGAGTATGCCAGCTGAAACTACTAGACGAATTAAAAGAATTAAAAAGTTAAAGGATTGCGAAACAATTGTTTATTTTTATGTAAGTTTATGTCATACTGATCAACCATGTCGAAGACACCAACTTTCTAAGTTATCAGGGTTCTGAGCTATGAGAGTTCTAAAATTTGTATGTTCACTAGCGCCGCCTAGTGGCAGAATTGCGAAACAAGTGTTTATTTTTATATAAGTTTATGTCACTCTGATCAACTTTTCCAAAGACACCAACTTTCTAAGTTATCGGGGGGAGCGACAGTAGTTTTGCCAAGCCGAAAAACTGCCAAAAAAGTCGAAAAAAAGGCGAAAAAACCCGGTAAACGCCGCCTAGTGGCAGAATTGCGAAACAAATGTTTATTTTTATGTAAGTTTATATCATACTTATCAACTTTGCCGAAAACTCCAACTTCCTAAGTTATCAGGATTCTGAGCTATGAGATTTCTAAAATTTGCAAGTTCACTAGCGCCTCCTAGTGGCAGAATTGCGAAACAAGTGTTTATTTTTATGTAAGTTTATGTCATACTGATCAACTTTGCCGAAGACACCATCTTTCTAAGTTATCGGGATTCTGAGATATGAGGTTTTGAAAATTTACTTGCTCACTAGCGCCGCCCAGTGGAGGAATTTCGAACTTCGCAACTCATCGTCAGTAAGTTATTGGCGTACCCAACAACTTTCCCGAAGACACTATCCTTCCAAATTATCAGGGTCTTGAGCTGTCGCATATCGTAACGTTTGCTTGACAACCTGATATGGTTCCTGTAGTGCAATTTAGCATCAAATTGTTGATGGTCCCTCTAGCGGCCAAATTGCCAACTAATCATATGAACCAAAGTTCTAAATGGTAGATCTTATCAAGCCCTAAAACTTTGCCGAAGAAAGTATTGCGTTAACTCTTAACACACCCGAGATAATAGGCCACACCCCCAAAATGCCGAAATCCCATAAGCTCTTAGTCTCCTATTAAGCGGATTCCTATTGCGCCCCACGACCAGTGATCTTATAAGAGTCTCGACTGTATGTCATAGTATGTGTTAAAGCTTTCGTGTTAAGCGCTTTTATAGCATGATGCGCATGGCGCTTACATACTTTTTGGCGGATTACAGTCGCACTGCATTTTTGTCGCCATGCATGAAAATCGTCATGCCGAAATAGTTGGCGCGATTTGGAATAATAGTTAGCAATTTCAATAGTTGGACTTTTGAAAAGCGGCACAGTTTCGAGGCGCAAACGACATTCTCACTCGGTCATTTCGCTACGAGTACGGCTGGCAAGCAGAAGTGCGCGAGTTAAGTCCAAGTTATTCGAAAGTTGTATTGAGTTTGAGTTGAGTTTAAGATTGAGTTGAAGTTAATTGAAGTTTATTACGGTGCAAGTTATTTTTGCAGTGAGTGAGTTTCTTAATGTAAAAGTGATGTTAAACGTTTTGGTGTCTTTCTTTCACGTTTAGTGGACCGAGGTCCGACATTTCGCGGTTTCTGCTGAATTTTTATTGAGTTACGGAACTGTCTACGAAAAAAGGTAATTAAATTCTAATTAAAGTTAAAGTGCTTAAATCTAATAGTAGTTCCTGTTGGACGTGTAGCGCCCAGCGCTTTTTTCGTACGGCTGGTTTTTGTGAGTTACATTCGGCAATCGTCATCGCCGAATCGGGGAACTTCTGGTGGAGTGTACCGCCATTTCCGTTTGGATCAACGCGACCCGTGTGCCCAGCGAAGGCCCGCCTCCAGTAGGCAGTTAAACGGAGGCGTGAGTGAAGTCGCTCGTCCATTATCGTAGCGAGGTTCTCCCGTCGGTCGCCAAAAGCCGAAGGTAAGGTCCCGTCCGTCAATCCCCGTGGACCGGAGTACGAGAGGCGATTCGCTGAAGCGTGTCGTCAATAGCACGCCACGAATCCGATCCAATTCCGGAAAGTAGGAAACGTACTATTCCCCGCTCGGTCATAGCTGGAATCTAAGTACGCGAAGCCGGGTCGCTGGGCTTTAAGTGCCTTCCTATTGACCGGAGGAGGATCCTCCCGGGTACAAGCGGCATCCGCCGTGTCCCTCTCGAGCAGAACGAATCGGAAGCTTCCAACCAGCCGCCACTCCCTCCGCACCGGTAATTCGGCCATACCGCACACGGGTCCTTCGTCGTCGCTGCGCGCCAAATCGCAGCACGGTCACGCCGGCGAACACCATTATTGACCGCCATCTCCGAACGTCGAAGTCGTCGCCATCTTCGAGCTACGTCCCCCGTCACCGAGCATCGGATCGCTGAAAAACCTGCGCAGGTACGTGAGAGCTTTTGTACATGGCCATGTTTGCTCTTTCCCATTCCGTATGAATACCTTCCGTCCAACACGAATGAATTCCTAGAATAAATAGTAGAAAGTTTGAAATTTCGTTTAGTTCCGTTACGTTTCACATCGCTTAATTGAATAAACATACTCACTACCTTCCGTTACGTTTTAGTTCCGTTACTTCGCTCGGATGAGTAAGAATCCCTTCGGTTTTCCCTAAGTATCTTTTAGCCTGTGAAAGAGTTGGAGTTAAATTTGCGTTCGAAGAAATTCTGCCGTTTACCAAGAACCGTTCAAAACCGTCCCTGAGTGAAATAGTCTCTTGCAAAGTCGGGCAAATTTCAACACGACCGGTGGTCTCTCGTTGAGAGTGGCGCTTAAGCCACCGTGCTTTAACCAAATCCTCAAGAATAGTTTACGAACGGTTACAATGTTAGGGAAATTGACACTTTTGGGCACTCTGACAGATCTGGGATGTGCACGACATTTGCGAATTAGTCATTACCATAAACTATTACTTAAGTAAAACGTGTAAAACTAGCAAAGGGTTAGCAAAATTTTAACGTGCAATCGTTCGAAATTACACGATAACGCAGAGATAGCAAATAAATGAATCAGTATAAAATTGTGTAATGCATCAATTTTCAGCACAAACAATTTTGAACGTGTTTTTGTTGGAAGCTACGGTGATTTTGCCTTTCGCTGGCCCCCTGGCGAAAGCTATATGTCTTCATTGGCTAAATCGCTTCTGAAGCAAGAGGAAGTAGGAACATTAAAAAGTACGACTGATAGTGAGCAACTAAGTATGGTTCTGTGGCGAGTGGCTCTCTGAATCAGACATTCTTTATTTGTTATACACCCCCTCCCGTTAAGTTAAAGAGTTTGCTTTGGCTCCTCTTATCAAACTTCTGCATTCTCTTCTCTGGTATTGTTCGAATTCATACCACCCTAACTAATTTTTAAGGCAGCACCATCTCGAAACTGCTTTAAATAACATCAAAATACATTCTAAAATACATTTAATAAGTTCTTTTTAATATTATCATTTGATATACTTACTTAAATTTGTCTGTCTTTTATATCTCTTTTCAGGTATGGCGGTTTCCTGTCACTGGTTTCAGGCAAATCGGATCCCCAATGCTCAGTCAGGTATTGATCTTTGAGAATATATATTATTTTTACTTTTTCGTTAATTTGGAAGGCACGGGCGCCGCATGGGCATAACTGAGTCGAAATCTTGTTTTTACATTGATTTTACATTTTACAATTTACTTTGAGAAGATTGACTACAAATGCTGAATAGTTTTTAAACCTTCAATTATTCGGAAACTTATGAAAGCTACCGCTATTGAGTATCAGCTGAATTACACCATCTCTAACATTGTTATGTCTTGAAATGAATCTTGTTTCTCTTGGCCTAATCATGTGCTTGTTCATGTGTCACTGGAAAATAATGTTATTAAAATGATTTACAAATCCTCAAGTGCAACTCTACACATAAGAATAAATGAAAGGTTTGAAACTAGAAGAGATGTTTATGTACTAGTGAAGAGCAGAAATAATGTGCAGGCTGTTTCGTGTGTTTCGCTGCACATTGTGAAATTATTTAATAGATGATGGAGAAATAGGCGAAGGAAATTTTAGCATAACTGGCACTGAAGAAGATGACACGTTGTAGTCGAAATACGTGTATCTGGTAAAGGATACGCATTAGAGAACGGAACTAAAAGAGAGCTAGCAATGGCGCTTAAGCCTAGGCTTTCGAGCCAGGACATAAGAGATAAACTCCTATGTCCCATCCCAGGAAGAAGAACATCAAAGGAGTGAATTGAACTTTCTTAGCTTCGTCACTCCCAATGTTCTTGCATCATATCTATAACACATAATCTTCGGAGCGGTAGATGAGATATCACCGTTCTATGGTTTAATCAATACTTGTGATGCATCTACGATGCACTCGATAATGATAACAAAAATGTTTAAAGTGTTCAAAGAGCGGGGATAATGTGCACGTGCTGAAGTCTCATGTACGGGAGTTTCATTTCTAGCGAGCTCTAAGCTCTCTCTCATTGCCTACAAGAAAAGCTCTAATATAAGTGATAAGTGAATCATTTTGTTGCCAAGCTCACAAAGTAAGATTAGAGGAAATATTTACTCTTGCGTGTTGAAAATTCCAGTTTTCAACTACGCGAACAATATTTCGGGATAATCCTTTTCTAATTTATTTTCTTTTAAAAGCCAAGCGGGCTGATTGATAGTAAACTGGTATGCACCAAAAGAACCGTAATTAGTGATTCGATATGTTAGTTTGTTGGTCAATTCAAGATTACTTCGACAATGATTTTTTATAAGGGCCAAACTGACATGTACTCGTCTTCTTCGCATTTTAACCAAAAAATCTTTGGAAAACTCAATACACATTTTGTGATAACACAAAGAGAGGATCGATGAAGAGAACTCGAAAATGTCAGCTAGGCCCAAATGAATTTGTCGGTAAATAAACACAAATTTGTATGTATTTTGCCGGCACATCCCCACGTTCAGTCGAGATCAAGGTGTGTATTGAAAAGGTGACGGGATCTAAGTAGTCAGTGGATGCAGAAAAAGGCATATGGCGGGGAAGGCGGAAGTGACAGCTGGTGAGTTTGTTTATGCTGCAGAACATGAGTCGGCGTCGGTGGTGTAGTGGTAAGCGTGGTTGCCTCTCACCCCAGTCGGTCGGGGTTCAATTCCCGTCGACGCCGATGGGATTTTCTGAGACATAAAATCCGTGATCACGCCTTCCCTCGGATAGGAAGTAAAGCCGTAGGTCCCGGCCCATGTGTTGATGGGTTCGATATGTAGGGTCCTCAGGTGTGGTAGCTATCTCCCTGGGGCGTCGGAATTTAAGGCTTAGCTCCTAGACCCAGCCGACGTAAAACACAACTGGCGCCGAACGGTGCTAGTTGGCCAGAAAAAAGAAGAAGAAGAACATGATTGAAGTTACAATGCATTGCAGTAAATTTGACTTAAAGCGTAGTCGTTCCAATAACAAAACATTGTCAATTTTTTCTTGAACACGGATCTTTCAACACAGTATGGTTAAAAATACAATGCCCAACTGTTAAATTAAGAATATTTTTGGAAATGTTAATCGCACTGCTAGTTATATTGACAGTGTTTTAGTTGAATTAACTGGAAATTGTTGTCGGTTGAGAATCATAGGTACGGCTATTATTTTACTATGGAATCTTTTATTATTTCCACAACAAAATTTATTTCAGTGTAGTGAAAAATAAAAATACTAAGGCTGTTAACCATTTCGTTTGTTAAACTTTTAGTTAAAATATGACACTTCGATAGTTATTTGACATCGAATGGTTAACAAATAACTAGGAAGGTGGCCCATTTGAAATTTGACAGACGAATAGTCATTTGGAATAAAATACAGGACACATCTAAATCATAGCGAACAAAACTAACTATCGATCTGTCAAAACTAATCCTGCTCGGGGGTAGGGTTATTTTTAATTGAACGCAACATAACTATTGAAGTTTAAAATTTCAACAAAAAGTTGAACGAATAAGCGAAATGTTTCACATCCTAAGCAGATCTTCACCAAGTGGTCAGCTGTCATTTGGTTCCACTCGACGGATCCTACAATCTGGCATATTTGATTACTTCCCTTACACATTGGCCGAGATGACCGGAAAGCTGCCAAAAATCGAGATTGACATATGTTTCTTTACCGATCAAAGTGTAGCCCGTCAAAACACGGTCATACAAGTACAAGATCCTTGCACTTTTTTTACTGGCTTTATACGTTTTGTATTCTGTCTGGGCAAGGGTGTTCCGCACCGTTTGAAAATAGGCGATGTACGGATTGCGAGGCCTCAAACATCTCAACACATCGCAGTGTAGCTCCAATTTTTTCGTAGATCCGCTGAGACTTTACCATATTCACGGTTTCTTTGCAAATGTTAAGCACTCGGCAAATTGTAGTTTTCGGAACCTTTTGTTAACTTGGTGTCGATAGAGTGCAGCGTAAACAAGCTGGTCAGATGCCAACTCTTCTTCTTCTTCTTCTTCTTGGCGTAACGTCCTCATTGGGACAAAGCATGCTTCTCAGCTTAGTGTTCTATGAGCACTTCCACAGTTATTAACTGAGAGCTTCCTCTGCCAATGACCATTTTGCATGCGTATATCGTGTGGCAGGCACGAAGATACTCTATGCCCAAGGAAGTCAAGGAAATTTCCTTTACGAAAAGATCCTGGACCGACCGGGAATCGAACCCGTCACCCTCAGCATTGTCATGCTGAATACCCGTGCGTTTACCGCCTCGGCTATATGGGCCCTCTGCCAACTCTACCTCCCTCGAAAAGTACATCACCCCGCAACCTTAGACTACTTAGATCCTATCACCTTCCTTCAATACACCTTGCCCGAGCAGAGTCGGACAGCAAATTGAAAATTTTGATGTTGTGATACTGCAAATTATGATAAATCAGATTGTTGTCGTTTTGGTCGTTTTAACGGTTAAAACATCAAAAGTGAGAGCAGAAAAAATGTTCCTGTGACAGCAAGTTGAAAACAATTCCTGCTATCGATGATAGCAAATTGATAACTGTTTTTGTTATCAGTTCAAGAAAAAATTAAAATCGTGTAATGTAGAGTTTTTCAGTAGATTTAAAAAACATATACATACATATAATTGCACTAATGTTATATCCGTATAATTATTATACATAGACTGTTAAAAGTTTGGAAATTATTGGAATACTGGACATAAGCAATCATTTAAAATGACAGCAGACAGAAAACAAAATTTGAAATCAAATTTAGCCAAGATGAACTGATATCAAGACGTGTTATCAATATGCTGCTCAATACAAATCATGTTTTCGACTTGCTATCATTTTGTTGTTGGATTTTGCTCGGGTTGGCATACCAATTTACTTCAAGTCAGCCTTTAGTACACAATAATATTGTTATAATGCGGAGCGAGAAAAGGGAAATATCATTTCAGTTTCCAACTAAATACCGAAAAAACGACGTTTCCGAGGCACTCGATAATGTAAAATGCTGTACTCAGACGCGCCAACTTGGTCAAATTATTGGGGGGCCTGTTTTTTCTGATATTTTGTATTAAAAAATCGTCAAATATTGGGGGGCAAACCTACGCTTGCCCCCCCCCCCCTAAGTTGGCGCCTATGGCTATACTCTAAGGTTTATGAAATTACAATGCTTGAATTAGAACATATAAGAACAAAGAATAATTTGAGCATAAGAACACTTTATAACCTGAGACTTTATAACAAAGGACCGAACAAGGCAATTGTGGGTAGCTAGAATGTTAACGAGAATGAACATTTTCCACGAATTTTCTCCACAACATATTTGATGATTTCCTTAGCTTTTCTCGACGTGAGTTCTATGTTCTTCAAAATGTTCCAAGAAATCTTCCTTCCTTCCCTCATCGAACAACACCGTATTTGTGATTTTCTAGTATTCTTTCTGACAGGCGTCAGTATTGGATATCGATTACAAACGAATAGTTTTTGATGCTCGATTATCGAGGAAGTGATCTCAGTCGATGTCACGAAAAGAACTAACCTAGATTAAAATATGGTCTCCAGATGATCTGGTCCAAACATACTAGCGAAATTGTTTTACTGCTTAGTTGAGTAAATAAATTATTTGCTCAATAAATTCGACAAGCTTGCCTCACAAACTCCCCATCTACGTCATCATCTTCCAGTCTCGCCATGTCGCATCATTGACTGCCTTCATCGCCTTCGTTGAACCAATTTATGCAAATTTCGACCGAACATTATGTCGCATTCTTTTAAAAAGCAATGATGAATGACTGCTACCCTTTGCGGACCCGGCTGCTTAGGGGCGCAGAAGAAAAACAACGATGTCTTGGTCTTGGCATAAAATCATCTCCCGACGGCGGCGGCACCGGCCTGCGGCAATTTCTCGGAAAATAATGACAAACTTTTCAACCACCGACCGACCGTACATACTTAGGACTATGTCTGAGCCCAACCAAGCGGATTAATCGATTTTTATGGCGCGGCGTTGACAAAGTTTGAGTGGTCGCCCACCATCAGCCAACGACGACCTAATTTAATATTCATCACCATCGTCGTCACGGCCTTTTGCGATCCTCTGTCTAAGCATCAGCCAGGAGGCATTTTGGCTTAAGAAATTTGCCCCAAAGAATCGGTTTCAATTAGCCGTACACGTGTGGCTGAGCGCCTTGAGGAAGATTGATGCCCTCTCGCTGGCGCTGCTTGATGGTGATGGTGTGGAAAGCAGCTAATCCTCACTCGGAAAATTGGCTTATAATTAGCGAGCTTTTCAAAAACGACTAGCACTGATGACATCGGGACAACGGGAAATGCTGAATGGAATGAGTTACTGCCATGTCGGTTTTTCCAGAAGTTGTTCCTGTCCGAGTGCGTATGAATGCCAGATGCATTGCGCATTTGTTTAGTCATCGAGGCACTAGGCTAAGCAGGGAATGCTGTTCGTAAAGTACGAAGGAAGGAACAAAAGTGCAGGAATTCATAAATCAAGCATGCAGTGCGACAGCTCGTGGAATTATTCATACATAATGTGCTTAAAAGATTTATAGCAATAATGATGGTAAGTGCCAAGTTTCGTTTCTGCGGAAGTGCTTGCATGCATATGTGGAAGAGAACTAATTCTATGGTTGGAAATCATATTAGTTTAATACTAGTTATTTCCTATAAAGTTTCTAGTCGTGGGAAATCACCAGTTATGATAATACACCATTCCAATTAAAATGTTTTTCGAAGTATCTACACCTCCACGATTCCAACAGCTTCAACATTGTATCATGAAAATGCCATTCCAAATTACAGCCTGTCATGAAGCCCTATCTTATCCGATCCTTGACACCTTCACCAGTTGAGTTCATCTTCCCTCGGTAAGCAACCTCGCCCAATCATACTCGTACTTGGTAATATCGCAAACCGCGTCATGCTCTGATTTCACATTTTCCCGCTATCATATCTCACCGCAATTTTTCAACCACCGCAGAGTCCCTCGAGGGTACCATTTCCAGCGTAATGTATGGCCTTTTAAGATTTATTGAAATTTTTGTACCACATACCGCCACATGTAGGCAACATACTTGGCCGGGCCAGGTAACGCTGAGAAGCCAACCGCTGTGCTGCGTCCCAGCCAGCCAGCGTGGAAGCAGCCAAGGGTAAATAAAGACCAACTGTCAGAGTACCTCTCACTCTGGTCAGCCAACGACGACGGCGACGCAATGAAAGTTTATGAATATGTATTCATATCGCGATGGTTCGCTGGTGTCCACTACGGTGAGATGCGCTGACCTTCGGGCGCCGGGTTCTCGGTGTTTTCGTAATTTGAGCGAAAGGTTGACGATGGACCGGTGCGGTCAGGAATAGAGGAGATGTTTCGGTGAATACCGTAATGCGATTGTGAATTCAATTTCCTCACGTTGAAACCGTACAAGAAGACAAGAAGACAAGAAGACAAGAAGACAAGAAGACAAGAAGACAAGAAGACAAGAAGACAAGAAGACAAGAAGACAAGAAGACAAGAAGACAAGAAGACCAGAAGACCAGAAGACCAGAAGACCAGAAGACCAGAAGACCAGAAGACCAGAAGACCAGAAGACCAGAAGACCAGAAGACCAGAAGACCAGAAGACCAGAAGACCAGAAGACCAGAAGACCAGAAGACCAGAAGACCAGAAGACCAGAAGACCAGAAGACCAGAAGACCAGAAGACCAGAAGACCAGAAGACCAGAAGACCAGAAGACCAGAAGACCAGAAGACCAGAAGACCAGAAGACCAGAAGACCAGAAGACCAGAAGACCAGAAGACCAGAAGACCAGAAGACCAGAAGACCAGAAGACCAGAAGACCAGAAGACCAGAAGACCAGAAGACCAGAAGACCAGAAGACCAGAAGACCAGAAGACCAGAAGACCAGAAGACCAGAAGACCAGAAGACCAGAAGACCAGAAGACCAGAAGACCAGAAGACCAGAAGACCAGAAGACCAGAAGACCAGAAGACCAGAAGACCAGAAGACCAGAAGACCAGAAGACCAGAAGACCAGAAGACCAGAAGACCAGAAGACCAGAAGACCAGAAGACCAGAAGACCAGAAGACCAGAAGACCAGAAGACCAGAAGACCAGAAGACCAGAAGACCAGAAGACCAGAAGACCAGAAGACCAGAAGACCAGAAGACCAGAAGACCAGAAGACCAGAAGACCAGAAGACCAGAAGACCAGAAGACCAGAAGACCAGAAGACCAGATGACCAGATGAAAAGAAGACCAAAAGACCAGAAAACCAAAAGACCAAAAGACCAAAAGACCAAAAGACCAAAAGACCAAAAGACCAGAAGACCAGAAAACCAGAAGACCAGAATACCAGAAGACCAGAAGACCAGAATACCAGAAGATCAGAAGACCAGAAGACCAGAAGACCATCAGAAGATCAGAAGATCAGAAGACCAGAAGATTAGACCATCAGAAGATCAGAAGATCATGAGACCAGGAGACCAGAACCCAAATTCAATCCAAATCCAATCCAAATCCAATCCAAATCCAATCCAAATCCAATCCAAATCCAATCCAAATCCAATCCAAATCCAATCCAAATCCAATCCAAATCCAATCCAAATCCAATCCAAATCCAATCCAAATCCAATCCAAATCCAATCCAAATCCAATCCAAATCCAATCCAAATCCAATCCAAATCCAATCCAAATCCAATCCAAATCCAATCCAAATCCAATCCAAATCCAATCCAAATCCAATCCAAATCCAATCCAAATCCAATCCAAATCCAATCCAAAGCCAATCCAAATCCAATCCAAATCCAATCCAAATCCAATCCAAATCCAATCCAAATCCAATCCAAATCCAATCCAAATCCAATCCAAATCCAATCCAAATCCAATCCAAATCCAATCCAAATCCAATCCAAATCCAATCCAAATCCAATCCAAATCCAATCCAAATCCAATCCAAATCCAATCCAAATCCAATCCAAATCCAATCCAAATCCAATCCAAATCCAATCCAAATCCAATCCAAATCCAATCCAAATCCAATCCAATCCAAATCCAATCCAAATCCAATCCAAATCCAATCCAAATCCAATCCAAATCCAATCCAAATCCAATCCAAATCCAATCCAAATCCAATCCAAATCCAATCCAAATCCAATCCAAATCCAATCCAAATCCAATCCAAATCCAATCCAAATCCAATCCAAATCCAATCCAAATCCAATCCAAATCCAATTCAAATCCAATCCAAATCCAATCCAAATCCAATCCAAATCCAATCCAAATCCAATCCAAATCCAATCCAAATCCAATCCAAATCCAATCCAAATCCAATCCAAATCCAATCCAAATCCAATCCAAATCCAATCCAAATCCAATCCAAATCCAATCCAAATCCAATCCAAATCCAATCCAAATCCAATCCAAATCCAATCCAAATCCAATCCAAATCCAATCCAAATCCAATCCAAATCCAATCCAAATCCAATCCAAATCCAATCCAAATCCAAATCCAATCCAAATCCAATCCAAATCCAAATCCAATCCAAATCCAATCCAAATCCAATTCAAATACTTCTCAGTAGCATTATGTTCTTTAATGGCTGGAATTAACTGTAGCAGAACTGATGAGTAATCTTTGCTGCAGTTTCTTAAGAAAATTAAGAGAAAGGCAAAACTTCCAACTAACAACCGAATGCAACAAACTGCTGAGATGTCTCTATCGGCCTGGCTTTGGCTCTGGCACTGGCTGTCGTACATGTCAACCATAAATTTTCGCGACAGCTTTCCGCTATCGCGTGCCGCTGAATCTCTCAGTCCCTGCGCACACAGGTCGGTTCTTGGTGGTTCACCACCAACCATTCCATCTGGCTGGCAGTGCAGGATTTTACGGTAGCTTAATTTATTAATCAAATAAGCGTTGAAAGGAAGCGCACGAACATGCAGCAAGCAAGCAAGCAAGCAAGTGTGCGGAGAAATCGATTTCGTCGCCCCGATGCGCGATGTTCGGTTCGTCGGCTTCTTGGGGTGCCTCAATTTTCGTGTTTCTCGACTTTCTGCAAGTAAAGTGATACAGTCTCTGCTCACTGCAGGATATCTCTCCACAGCGCAGCGTTTCGGCGAACAATCTGAACGAGTTGTGGTTCTCGGGCCCAGTAGAGCGAGAAATCTGCGTCCGTGCGATCTGTGTCGGCACGTAATTCTTTTTCTGTTTCACGTTCGGCCAGGATTTAATTTATTTCATTCCAGCTGGCTGGCGGTGGAAGGCAGCACGGTTGGCAGTGGTGTAAAGATGATTTGTTCAAGGGGGGGTTTACGACTGGGTCGCCATGGGGACCATGGGTTTGAGATTCTTTTTCAAGAATTCCTCCAGAATTTCTTCAGGAATTCCTCCCGGGATTTCTTTAGGAATTACTCCAGGGGCCCTTCAGGAAATCCTCCAGGGATCTCTTCAGGAATTCCACCAGAGATTCCTCCAGGAATTCCTCCAGGTATTGCTTCAGGAATTCCTCCAGGAATTGCTTCAGGAATTCCTTCAGGGATTCTTTCATCCAGCGATTCATTCAGAGATTTCTTCAGGAATTCCTCCAGGGATTTCTTCAGGAATTCCTCCAGGGATTCCTTCAGGAATTCCTCCAGGGATTCCATCGAGAATTCCTCCAGGGATTCCTTCAGGAATTCCTCCAAGGATTCCTTCAGGAATTCCTACAGGAACTCCTTCTGTATTTCCTCCAGGGATGCCTCCAGGGATTCCTTCAGGAATTCATCCAGGGATTCCTTCAGGAATTCTTCCAGAGATTTCTTCAGGAATTCATCCAGAGTTTCGTTTAGGAATTCCTGAAGTGTGTCCGGCAGGAATTCTTCCAGGATTTCCTTCAGGAATTCCTCCAAACATTCCTCCAGGAATTCATCCAGCGATTCCTCCAGCAATTCATCCAGGGATTCCTCCAGGAATTGCTTCATAGGAACCTCCAGGGATTCCTCCAGGGACTTCTCCAGGGATTCTCCGAAGATTCCTCCGGTAATTTCATCAAGAATTCAACCAGGGTTTCCTACAGGAATTCCTCCAGGATTTTCTAAAGGAATTCCTCCAGGTTTTCCTGCAGAAATTCCTGAAGTGTTTCCTGCAGGAATTACTCCAGGGTTTCCTTCGTTAATTCTCCCAGGGATTCCTTCATGATTTCATCCAGGGATTCCTTCAGGAATTCCTCCAGGGAATCCTTCAGGGATTCCCACAGGAATTCCTCCAGAGATTCCTACAGGAATTCCTCTAGGGATTCCTTCAGGAATTCCTCCAGGATTCCTTCAGGAATTCCTCCAGGGATTCCTTCAGGAGTTTCTCCAGGTATTTTTTCAGGATTTCCTCCATTGATTCCTTAAGGATTTCCTCCAAGGATTCCTTAAGGAATTCCTCCAGGGATTTCTTTAGGATGTTCTCCAAGGATTCCTTCAGGAATTCCTTCTGGGATTCCTTCTCTAATTCTAAAGGGATTCTTCAGGGATTCTAATTCTAAAGGGATTTCTTCAGGAATTCCTCCTGGGATTCCTTCAGGAATTCCTCCTGGGATTCCTTCAGGAATTCCTCCTGGGATTCCTTCAGGAATTCCTCCAGGGATTCCTTCAGGAATTCCTCCTGGGATTCCTTCAGGAATTCCTCCTGGGATTCCTTCAGGAATTCCTCCAGGGATTCCTTCAGGAATTCCTCCAGTGATTCCTTCGGGAATTCCTCCAGGGATTCATTCAAGAATTCCTCCAGGGATTCCTTAGGGATTCCTCCAGGTATTCTTTCAGGAATTCCTCCAGGGATTCCTTCAGGAAATCCTCCAGGTATTCCTTCAGGAATTCCTCCAAGTATTCCTTCAGTAATTCCTCCAGGAATTCCTCCAGGGATTCCTTCAGGAATTCCTCCAGCGATTCCTTCAGGAATTCCTCCAGGGATTCCTTCAGAGATTCCTCTAGGGATTGCTTCAAGGATTTCTATAGGGATCTTTCGGAAATTCCTCCAGGGATTCCTTCAGGAAATCCTCCAGGGATTCCTTCAGGAAATCCTCAAGGAAATCTTCCAGGGATTCCTTCAGGGATTCCTCCCGGGATTCCTCCAGGGATTCCTTCGGGAATTCCTCCAAGTATTCCTTCAGTAATTCCTCCAGGAATTCCTCCAGGGATTCCTTCAGGAATTCCTCCAGCGATTCCTTCAGGAATTCCTCCAGGGATTCCTTCAGAGATTCCTCTAGGGATTGCTTCAAGGATTTCTATAGGGATCTTTCGGAAATTCCTCCAGGGATTCCTTCAGGAAATCCTCAAGGAAATCTTCCAGGTATTCCTTCAGGGATTCCTCCCGGGATTCCTCCAGGGATTCCTTCGGGAATTCCTCCAGGGATTCCTTCAGGAATTCCTCCAGGGATTCCTTCAGAGATTCCTCTAGGGATTGCTTCAAGGATTTCTATAGGTATCCTTCGGGAATTCCTCCAGGGATTCCTTCAGGAAATCCTCCAGGGATTCCTTCAGGAAATCCTCAAAGAAATCTTCCAGGGATTCCTTCAGGGATTCCTCCCGGGATTCCTTCAGGGATTACTCCAGAGATTCCTCCAGGGATTCTTTCAGGGATTCCTCCAGGGATTCCTCCAGGAATTCCTCCAGGGATTCCTCCAGGGAATCCTCCAGGGATTCTTCCAGGGATTCCTCCAGGGATTCCTCCAGGGATTCCTCCAGGGATTCCTTCAGGAATTCCTCCAGGGATTTCTCCAGGGATTGCTCCAGGGATTCCTCCAGGGATTCCTCCAGGAATTCCTCCAGGGATTCCTCCAGGGATTCCTCCAGGGATTCCTCCAGGTATCGCTTCAGGAATTCCTCCAGGGATTCCTTCAGGAAATCCTCAAGGAAGTCTTCCAGAGATTCCTTCAGGAATTCCTCCAGCGATTCCTTCAGGAATTCCTCCAGGGATTCCTTCAGAGATTCCTCTAGGGATTGCTTCAAGGATTTCTATAGGGATCTTTCGGAAATTCCTCCAGGGATTCCTCCAGGGATTCCTCCAGGGATTCCTCCAGGGATTCCTCCAGGGATTTCTCCAGGGATTGCTCCAGGGATTCCTCCAGGGATTCCTCCAGGGATTCCTCCAGGGATTCCTCCAGGGATTCCTCCAGGGATTCCTCCAGGGATTCCTCCAGGGATTCCTCCAGGGATTCCTCCAGGGATTCTTCCAGGGATTCCTCCAGGGATTCCTCCAGGGATTCCTCCAGGGATTCCTTCAGGAATTCCTCCAGGGATTTCTCCAGGGATTGCTCCAGGGATTCCTCCAGGGATTCCTCCAGGGATTCCTCCAGGGATTCCTCCAGGGATTCCTCCAGGGATTCCTCCAGGGATTCCTCCAGGGATTCCTCCAGGGATTTTTTCAGGAATTCCACCAGGGATTCCTCCATGAATTCCTCCAGGAATTCCTCCAGGGATTCCTCCAGGAATTCCTCCAGGGATTCCTCCAGGAATTCCTCCAGGGATTGCTCCAGGAATTCCTCCAGGGATTCCTCCAGGAATTTCTACAGGGATTCCTCCAGGAATTTTTCCAGGGATTCCTTCAGGAATTTCTCCAGGGATTTCTCCAGGAATTTCTCCATGGATTCCTCCAGGAATTCCTCCAGGGATCTCTTCAGGAATTCCACCAGAGATTCCTCCAGGAGTTCTTCCAGGTATCGCTTCAGGAATTCCTCCAGGGATTCCTTCAGGAAATCCTCAAGGAAGTCTTCCAGAGATTCCTCCAGGGATTCTTCCAGGGATTCCTCCAGGGATTCCTCCAGGGATTCCTCCAGAGATTCCTCCAGGAATTCCTCCAGGGATTCCTCCAGGAATTCCTCCAGGAATTCCTCCAGGAATTCCACCAGGAATTCCTCCAGGGATTCCTTCATGAATTCCTCCAGGGATTCCTTCATTAATTCCTCCAGGGATTCCTTCAGGTTTTTCTCAAGAGATTTTTTCAGGAATTCCTCCAGAGATTCCTTCAGGAATTCCTCTAGGAGTTCCTCCAGGGAATCCTTCAGGAAATCTTCCAAGGATTCCTTCAGGAGTTCCTCCAGGCATTCCTTCAGGAATTCCTCCATGGATTTCTCCAGGGATTCCTTCAGGAATGCCTTCAGGAATTCCTCCAGGGATTCCACCGGGAATTCCTCCAGGGATTCCTCCAGGAATTCTTTCAATAATATATCCTGGGATTCCTCCAGGAATTCCTCCAGCGATTCCTTCAGAAATTTCTCCAACGATTCTTTCAGGAATTCCTCCAAGGATTCCTTCCAGAATTCCTATAGGGATTTCTTCGGGAATTCCTCCAGGGATTCCTTCAGAAATTCCTCCAGGGATTCCTTTAAGAATTCCTCCAGGGATTCCTGCAGGAATTCGTCCAGGGATTCTTTCAGGAATTCCTCCAGAGATTTCTTCAGGAATTTCTCCAGGTATTCCTTCAGGAATTCCTCCAGGAATTCCTTTAAGCATTCCCACAGTAATTTCTTCAGGAATTCCATCAATGACTCCTCCAGAAATTTCTTGAGGGATTTATAATTTGAAATCCTGTAGGGAGTTCCAAAATAATTTTTCAAGGCCCTGTGGCTCCACTCAAGTACTACGCCCATGACTGTCGGTCGCGTTCTTGCCCGTTGCATCGACGACCGACCGTGAGCCGAGTGAGGAATGCATTTCTATTGCAGAGCTGGCATTTTTACGGCAACGGTGCTCATCAGCGGATTGCAATGTGTAATGTGTAATGCTTCATCCAATTGCTTCGGCCGAGTTGTTGTTGGTTCATTGGATTATTGCTGGAGAGCCGAGCGAGCCAACTGGTCGACGAAGCAGAAAAACACAGAAAAATCAATTTTCCGCACGAGATCTTGAATGGAATGGATGGGGAGAGCCAGTGGCGTAAGTTGGGACAACTCGCGAACCATCGAGTCGTCCAGAGAGCTCCTGGCTACGTCAGCCGTCCTAGTTAACCGTGGATTGTGGCACGGGATCCGGCCTTTTCCTAAATAGGCGCTCCTGGTTTATAGATTTCGTCGCCGCTGCGATTACAATCTGTTGAACACTCGCTTATGAGGCAATAAATTAACTCTTTACTTGCGGTCAGGGGGAGCGCCCTTCCCGAATGGGCCCCCCAGCCGTAGCCCCACGATGTTTAACGAGTTATTTATTAACTACAATATCATCATAAAGTTAATTGATTACAACAGCTATCGGGAAGACGATTCATCCCTTCGAGCGTACGTCGCCTTACTGAGAGTGAACCATTTATTTTTTGTTGAGCAATAACTCCTGTAACAAGGTCGTTCAACCTTTATGTGCACCTTGATCGAAGCCTTCTACATATCTTCTTCGAAGAAACATATTTCAGCTCGTGTGTGCTCGCCACATTCCTCCGGTACATGACAATTTTCACAGAACAATAAAATCATGCTGCTGTTCATGTCTAGAATGGTGAGGTTCTCAAACTCTTCGGCTTGTATTCTACAAAGTGATGCCTCAAGACGGAACGACTGGGTAGCAAAGGTAGTGAATGCGCCGGGCATCAACAATTGAGAATCCCTGGTCCGCAGGACCGTGACACCCGAAACAAACACAAAACTTACAATAGCGTGTGTTTTCAAAGACACAGGCCTATTCCAAATTATCCGCCCCCTTCCGATCCTTTTAGAAACTGTGTCGTCATCATCGGCAGCCTCCCCATCTCGGCGTACATGACCTAGGCCACCACAAACCACCAAAAGCTGCCGGGCAGGGACGACGATGATGTTGCAGAACAAAACAACAGATACCTAAAACCGCATCCTCCTCAGCCCCAACGGCATACATTCACGAGAAAACACTATCGTGAGCCTACACCTCGCGCTCTCAGACACAATCACGTGTTTGTGTATTTTAGAGATTCTTTGTGATGTCGTTTGGACCGGCGAAAGCATTCCGGGATTCCGGCCTCCCACCACTCACCACAGCATCTCTTATTCCCGGTTCCATTCTTAGAGACTGGGCTTTTATTCAGCGCACTTCGCCGGTTCGATTGTTATTATCGACCTTAAAAAGTTTCCTTCCTTTACATATGAGTACCTACCGACTACCAGAGCCAGAGTCAGGCAGGCAGTTGACGGCATAGAAGGTGGAGGTGGCTGCATTTTCTCCATTATTGGATGCTGAAAAGAGATGTACTCCGGCCTCTAGCGCACAACCGTCGTCACCAAGCCAAGAAGGGAACCGTATGTAGCGTATAGCAGTCACATTTCATTGTCGACAAACGTCCGAAAGGGAAACATTTGCTAGGCATTTACCGTACCTATCTACGACGTTAGGCCGATATTCTCTTCCACCCAGTTAAATGGAATGTAAACTTTGAAGAAATGAGATAAATGGCAGTGGGACATGCGAGGCGAGGCCTATTTGCGAGACGAATGTTCATTTGGATTTGGCTCGAAGAAAGGAAAAAATATGGGCTTACATCGTTAATTTTCCACTTCGCAGGACAGAAATCTGTCTGGTGTGGAATTTGTATTCCAAACGATCTAATGTAAGTTGCAGTTGTATGCTGTAATGAACTGAGATTAAGTTGTAGCAGTCAAAGTGTCACGCTAAATTTAATGCAAATTTATCCTCAATTTGAAAAGCTTTTCCTATGTGCTAATATACTCATAAGGGACCATTTAGTCGAGGTGGTAAACACGCGAGTACTCAACCATTCCATGCTGAAAATTACGGGTTAGATTCCCATTCGGTCCAGACTTTTTTCGTAACGGAAACAATCTTAGCTTCCTTGGCGCCTTTCTCGTGCCTTCGAAACCCCATTTTAACAAAACTCAATTGACATATTGATAAGTATCGCTCTTTCATACGTTTAACAAAAATCCATTTCATGGTGACAGAAATCGTATCATTTAACTGGTTTTTGATGTTTGAGCCTTGAACTCTGTTAAAAATAATCACTAGCTTGAATTTTGAGCCACCATTTCGAATTCAAGTCCACCATCTTGGAAAATCGCCATTTCTGGACTCCAGACATCTTCTCCATACCCACTATACCCATATTGAATGATTTTAGAGCCTTAAACTTTATTAAACAGCTGCCATCTTGAATTTTGGGCCGCCATATTGGATTTTAGACCACCATCTTGGATATTCTGGTCGTAATTTTTGGACTTCAGACATCTTTCCCAAACAAAATATACCCATTTTTATGGTTTTAGAGCCTACAACTCTATTAAACAATCGGCATCTTGAATGTTGAGCCGCCATCTTGAATTTTTGGCCGACATTGTGGAATTTCTGGTCTCCAGTGTTGATTTTCGCACGAAATTCGTCAACCATGCTAAACGTTACACAAAACGGCGCAGTTTGATGTGTCGCATGATGGAGAATGGCGCAGTTTTATATACGGCCAGCTCTTCCGGTGCTGGTACGGATCACTGCAATGGCCATAACTTCGAAACGCCTTGAACGATCCGTACCATTTTAATAGCAAACAATGCGGTAAAGTTCCGGTTGGGTTCGTGCTAAAATCCGAAAAATCGGCAAATGGAAAGTGCCTTTAACCCTTTGGAGCCGGATTGTTTTGCCTTCACTGGCGTAACCTCGCTGGCCTCGAACACGTTTCTTATGTTCGGTTTAATCGCCGGGGTCATATTGACCCCTTCGGCTCCAAAGGGTTAAAGTGAGTTAATTCTTTTAACGCACAGACATACATACATAGAGCGATTCCAAGCAACAGCATCAAAATCAAGGAGATTTTTTAATTCATGATTTTCTATTGAACTGAAACTTTGCACAGTTTTTAAGTTCCATCTAAATCGCCATTTTCCGATATCAAATTTTTATTTTGAATCACGACTAACTTTTCAAAAGGGTGTATGTGAAAATAGTTCAAAAATATTCAAAAATCTGCACAGCCAAAATGGTTCGTTCGATTGCTATGAATTTTTCAGCAAAGTTAGATAACTAAATGGTGATTCGTAAGAAAATATACACTGTGAAAAAAAATCTTTTTTAACATTAAAAAATATCATTTTAGTCACAAAAACTCAAATATCTCAAAACCCTACCTTTTTACCAACGTAATTTTTTCAGGGAAGATGGTCCATTGTATTAGCAATCTACCATAAAAAATTGGTGATGGTAAACTAATAAACAAAAAAGTTATAAGATTTCAAACATTTCACAATTTTCACATTTGGTAAATATTTTTTTCTGTGTAAATTATTTCGGTCAGAAATCGCAGTTTGATGCTGATTTTATTGTTCAGCAAAGTTAGAAAACTAAATGGTGATTCCTTAGAAAATATACACTGTGAAAAAAAAATCTTTTTTAACATTAAAAATATCATTTTTGTCACAAAAACTCAAATATCTCAAAGCCCTATCTTTTTACCAACGTATTTTTTTCAGGGAAAACGGTCCATTGTATTAGGTAGATTACCATAAAAATTTGGTGATGATAAACTAATAAACAAAAAAGTTATGACAATTCAAACATTTCACAATTTTCACATTAAGTAATATTTTTTTTAGTGTAAATTATTTCGGGCGGAAATCGCAGTTTGATGCTGATTTTATTGTTAATGGCCTTGCGTGAGTAAAACAAGCTGTTTTTATTATGTATTATGTATATTATATGTACAGTAATGTTCCGATTTTATCACGCCCTCCGTGCATTAGTCGTTTATTCATTAGTTTGCTGTTACATTTGAGAACAAGTGTTTTCCCTCTCTTTCAAGATGAATGTTGAAAGCGTGTTTTGCAACGTTAAACATATTGAAATGGGTATAGATGTTGAAGTATATTTCAAAGCATTTTTGAAAAGGGGCGTGATTAAATTGTTTAAACAGATGTCGCTGATGGTACGGTGGCATGACTCTCTGCACTTAGCACTTCTGGCAATTTCTCAGTTGTTGTCGTTTTCGAACTTCCTGCGCCCTGCTTTACCGATGATATACAGATGGCTCATTTGTCAAAGTATAGACGGCAGGACGTGCCAGTCTCTTTCAGTTTATCTATGGTGCTTTCGGTGAGATTTCGTAACTCTTTTGAACATTTTTTTTTCATCAAACGGTCTACAAGAGAGCGTTGAGTTGAAGACCTTTGAGAAAGCGACTGTTCATGTTGTTCGTTAGATTATAATAAACAAAATCACTTATTAGTTTTAACTGACTAGTTTGGTGTTGTTTGCTTGGCTGAAGAAAAAAAATACTATACAATTTTTAATATCCATAGCGGTAGTATTTTTTTGCTTTTTCGTGAGCATTGTCATGGTATGTATACAGACAAACAAACGTAACACTGACGAAATTTTCATTGACCACGCCTTTAACGATCATTTTGAATCTTGGTTGTGGCTTTCATAACCAGAAGAGTGCCCATCGTTTCACACTAGCGCCTTCTGATGACGATATTGCACAACGCAGTGTTTCGTGAAACATCATTTCCACCAGGTGGTGGTAGTGTGAACTGGGCGATGGATTTTCACGAAAATTGTTCTAGGCGTTTCGTCTGTTTGTCTGTGGTATGTACCTCTCATGCATTTGTTGTTGTTGAAGTTACTCGCATTGTTCCGATCATATAATCTGTTCTCTAAGAGGTATTTTTTTTGCAGATCAACGCGTATATATAAAACTTTTAATATGCAGCTTTCGTCCTAAAAATAAGATTAATTCCATTTTTCTTATGATCAACAGCTTTTCAACACTATCAAGGGATTTTTTCACCAGTCAGGTACAATAAAAAGTATGACACTCTCAATATTTTTGATCACAACACTGGTCGCGTCTAAGTCTGAAATAGATAGGGTTTGTGTTCCATCAGTAATCTCACGCTCCCAATTTCATCCTATTCAAAAACAAGCGATTACGGCACCGATTGATTCCGTTCTTTTTGTTTTCATGCGTGGTCACTTCTAACAAAAAATACAAAAATAAGAAACAAAACAAACAGTGTTTCATTCCTTTGTTTTTCGTAGGATGAAAATGGAAGCCGCATGCTTAATAAGGGAACCAATACCCTACTATAGTAATTATGAATTATCAAACAAAAATATCATGAAAACAACTTGTTTAATTCAGGCGGTAGCCTTTACAATAAAATCAGCATCAAAATATAATTCTCGAAATAATTTGCACAGAAAAAAAAATTTTTTTGTTACTAAATGTAAAAATTGTGAAATGTTTGAAATGTCATAACTTTTTTGTTTATCAGTTTACCATCACCAAAATTTTACGGTAGATAGCTGATATAATGGGCCATTATCCCTAAAAAAATGACGTTGGTAAAAAGATAGGGTTTTGAGATATTTGAGTTTTTGTGACAAAGATCATATTTTTTTAGAGTAAAAAAAGAAATTTTTTACAGTGTATATTTTCTAAGGAATCATCATTTAGTTATCTAACTTTGCTGAAAAATTCATAACAATCGAACAATCCGTTTTTGCTGTACAGCTATTAGAATATTTTTGAACTATTTTCGCATACACCCTTTTGAAAAGTTAGTCGTGAGTGAATATGAAGGTTTGATATCGAAAAATGGCGATTTAGATGAAATTGAAAAACTGTGAAAAGTTTCAGATATTTTTGAAATGGTCGCTCAGGATCGACTGACATGACTCCTTGGAATTCCTCCATACACACATACAGACATCAATTCGTCGAACCAGCCCAAGGCTGAAAGTCTCTAACATAAAGCGAATTGAATTGAATTGAATTCGTCGAACTGAGTTGATTGGTATATGTGACTTGACCCTCCGAGCTTTCTATCGAAAACTCGGTTTTTTGAGTGAACATATAGCTTTTCAGTACACTTTGGTGTACGAGAAGGCAAAAAAAAACGTTCAGTTAATAACTGTGGTTGTGCTCAAAGAACGCTATTAGCTGATAAGCAGGCTCCGTTCCAGTTGGAAGATGCCACCAGAAAACAGTGCCTTCAGAAATCTCTACAAATAAAAAAGATATTTTGGGGATTTTTTCAGAAATTCGTCACGGGTTTCCTTCGGAAATTTATTCAAAGATTACCTCACAAATTCCTTAGATTCCACCACGAGCTCTTTCAAAAATCTATCATAGACTAGCTGTTAGGACGTGTGGCAGTTCGGAGGCAGGATACCATACTGAGAGCAACTCTATTTCAAGCAGCTTCAATAACTGCAATTTATTGATAATTTTAGATAAATAATAACATATAATACAAAACCATTTTACATTATAGTATAAATTCTCCGGCCAATCTCCTAACAGCGGTGCACGACACGACTTTTCGTAGTCCTTCTTATCACGAACTGAAACGCACTGCACTATAGTTGTAATTCATCAATAGGCAGCCACTGTAGCGCACATCGTTATTGTTTCAGGGTTGCCAGTTCCACTAAGAGCCTAACGCATAGTAACAATTCGCAACATTCCCCCCCGTGGAACTGGTAATTAACTGAAATTCACATGCTGCACAGCTTTCATCCGAAACTACATTAAATTTGAAAATGTTTCGCGCACGCAGTGAACATTCTGAAGATGGCAGCACCATACCGTCGTAGATTCGAATTGTGGTACGCACGCGCAAGTCGAGCTGGCTCGTTCCACTCTGTTCCACTGCTACAGTACCAAGCCCACCGGGATCAAACAGCGACGTTTTCATTCGATTACGATTGCCTTGCTTCCTGCGGCGGCGGCGACGACGGCGGTGGCGGTGGCGGTGTTGCTGTTTCATCGTTGGATGGGGCTTTCGGCAGGCTATCCATATCTCTCGAGTTGCAATGGACATTGTGTTTTGTTGCCCCTGCTTGTACGCTGGTGACGAATCAGCTGGTATTGTTTTGGTGATCTTTCCTTTCTTTTGGGGAGACCGATCACCGATGACGATGTTTTTTGAAACAGCTGATCTCTTCATCAAGAGCATTGGTTGCGAGTATTGTTCGGGAGAGTGTGCTGTTTTTAGATTCGATACTCTAGTGCAGTCTTGTTGCGGCTGGGTGTCATCGCATGGCGAATTTGGTTTGATCACCTTTACTTTGCTGACCGTATTCCCACTATATTGCCGTATCACTGCTTCTTTTCTAGCGCTGAAATCCAACTCCATCTTTTGTACAGCTTTTCTGAACTCCTCGTCGATTTTCGCTAGGTCTTGCTCGTAGCGATGCTCCATAAGATTCACCCTTTCATCATATTCCTTCCGCCACATCTCGTTCTTCTTCTCCAGAAGGGAAAGCTCTTCTACACTTTCCATGGCGGAATGCTTTTTTGTGAATATAATTTATTGAAGTTTGTTAGGACGTGTGGCAGTTCGGAGGCAGGATACCATACTGAAAGCAACTCTATTTCAAGCAGCTTCAATAACTGCAATTTATTGATAATTTTAGATAAATAATAACATATAATACAAAACCATTTTACATTATAGTATAAATTCTCCGGCTAATCTCCTAACAGCGGTGCACGACACGACTTTTCGTAGTCCTTCTTATCACGAACTGAAACGCACTGCACTATAGTTGTAATTCATCAATAGGCAGCCACTGTAGCGCACATCGTTATTGTTTCAGGGTTGCCAGTTCCACTAAGAGCCTAACGCATAGGAACTATTCGCAACACTAGCCATCCTGGCAAACTTTGTTTTTCCATTGTTCTGGTGGTTTGACAACCTTTTACTTCATTACAGCATCGCACTCTAGATTAGTTTTATTGCAATTGTGAAGTATTCCTCCAAGCTCGTAGAAATTTCAGTACTTTTATAAGTTTTCTACTTTTTTAGCTGATTTTCGTAACGTTTTCTTTGGATTTTTTGCCGAAACTTATCTGTGCATTTTTCCAGGTATTCAGGATTTTTTCATCAATTCGCGCACATATTTCGCAAAAAACTTTCAGAATTTTATGAAAGGATTTCTCAAGGAGTTTTCCTATAAATTCTTCAATATTTTTATTCTAACAATTCCACCAAAGATTTTCCGAGAAGTTTCTCTGGGAATTCTTCAAAAAATTCCCCAGGAATTTTTTAGATATTCCTTCAGAGATTCTTTCAAAAGCAGTTCTGATAATATCTACTGGGATTCTAATGTAGATTTTTCCAGCAATTCTTTCAGAGTTTCTCTCGGAAAATACTGCTGAAATCCTTTCTGAAATTCCTTTGAGGAGATATTTTTATCCGCAGAGACTTCTTCAGAATTTTTGAAATTACTTCAGATATCACAGAAAGTGATTTCTTTAAAAGTTCTACCATGGAGTTTTTCAGAAATTCTTCCACAAAAAAAAAATCTCTGCAATTCCTACATGTATTGCTTCGAAAGTTCTTTCCTAGGTTTCCCCAAGAATTCTTTAAGAAATTTCTTTAGTGATTTCTGCAGAAATTCTTACAAGTATTTTGTAAATTGCTTTTGCGGTTCCATCAGACATAATTCCTGGGATATTTTAAGAGATCTATGCATAACTTGTTCAGATACTCCTCCTAGAATATTTCAGAAGTTCTTCCCAAAATGGCACAACAATTACTGAAGAATTCTTTAAGGAAGGTTCCCTGGAAGGTTGTTTCAGGAAATCTCTTAACTAATCCTTGAAAACTTCTAAAAGAAATTCTTAAATATTTTTGAGGGATTCCTGGACCAAAATTCCTAGAGCAATTTCCGAAGTTGTCTTTTGACTAATTCCTAGATGAATACCTTGGATGAATAACACTTAGGAGAAAACCTGAAGAAACACCTCAAGACAACCCCTTAATTCTTAGAAAAAAAAATCGAGGGAGACTTATGAAGAGACTATGTAATTAATTTTAAGAAAAATATGCTTGAGGAAAGACTTCAAAAGAATTTCCTAAAAAAAACAGAGGAATTTCTGAAGAAATCACCTAAAAAATATTTACAGAAGTCGCAGGAAAAGGTACTGTTGGAATTCTTGAAGAAATCCATCAATGTATTTCTGAAAGATCCCTATAGCGTTTCCTGAAGGAATCCTTGGAAGAACTCCCAGAGAAACCTCTGAAGCAATTCACTCGAAAATTCTTATACAACTGCTACGCATAACAGCGTGCTTTATATTTGGGAATTTGTTTTTTCTTAAACAAACCCCTTATAAGCCTTTTTTGGTGTCGCTAAATAAAAACAATGTGCATAGAGAAAGTCGAGAATCATACCTGATGGAACCTCTGGAAAAATTCAAGCAATGATTTCTGAAAAGTTTTCTAGAAAAGATTTCGATTTTCTAGCGGAAAATCCTAGACAATTGTTTGAAACTATCTACGAATCTTTGCGACAAAAATAAAGAATCGCATCTTTTGAAGAAACGTTCGGAAGAATTCCTGGAGAACCCCCTAAAGAAATTCCTAAACGAATTTCTCGTGAAATTTTTAGAAGATTTTTTAAAGAAATCCCACAGAAAACTTCTGGAAAAAATTCTGACAATATTTTTGGAGGAATTCATTCAAAATGTATGGAGAAATCTAAAACGGAATACAAGCACGAATTTTCTGTAGCAATCATTGAAGAATTTCCTATAGAGTCTCTAAATTTCTAACCTTTTTTTTATCTGCATTAACCGTTATGTGGCCGGCAAACTTTTTGCTTTTTTCTACACCGTGTATTTTAAATGGGTGCTGGGTACCCGGGTACCCTGCCGGCCACATAAGGGTTAACGAGATTTTTAGCCCTGGGCTAGTTCATCTCGGGACCCACGCTTTACTTCCCTTCCGAAGGAAGAACTCACATTTTGCGAGTTTGTCGGGAGTGGGATTCGATCCCAGGTCCTCGGCGTGATAGTCACGTGCTTTAACCATCACACCAGGTCCGCTCCACAAAAATTTCTAACCCTTGGAGCAGTTTCAAGATGAAGCTTTCTTTCTTGAGAAACTCTTGAAGAAGTAGGAAGAAAAATTCTTGGAGGAATTCCTGAAATAATCTCAAGAGGGTTCCTGCAGGGAAATTTTCAAAAAAAAAAAAAATCATGGACAAGAATGCATTTTGAAGGGATACAATCCGTTGGATGTAGAGACAATATCGTTCTCGCTGCTCTACAGACTGCAAAGGACGAGAATATCACGTTTCCCAGCTAAAGTTTCACAGTCGACAGCAACCATTTGTATTGCCCGACGTTTCGGCCTTCAAAACTAGTCGTTTTGAATTTCTCCAGACTGAGAAAATCAGTTAAAATATAGATTACGACTGTTTTACAAAAATTATGGCTCAAAAACCAAAAGCCAAATAAACGATACCATAAAATGGATTTTTGTTAAATAGAAGAAAGTGCGATATTCATCAACATTTCACTTGTTTTTTTTTTTATGGAGTTTCAAAGGCACGAGAAAAAAAAAATCACTGCTAGGTGGATTAATTAGGGATATTTGATTCTGAATTGATCTGAATTATGCGAATTTTATCATGCACACAAAAATTAAGGCAATTGGTTTTTTCAGTTTTTGATCCCATTTCCGGCACAACAGGTAAACTTGTAAACTTGTTGTTAACAGTGATTGTTGTGAAGATATTCTGCCGAAAAGTTGATTTTGAACGAGTTTACTGCACCTAGTCCAGCACCAATTCTCGGCACCAGTGCCGAACTTCCAGCAAAATCAAATGTGAAATCACTTCGGCACCCATCTTTGTGCTGCCGAAGTGCACTCGTCTGCGTGTAATATTTGTTTTGAACACATGTAGGGTAAACCGGTATAATGCGCCCCCACGGGGCAAAACGCCCCCCTTTAATTTCCAGGGAATTTGGAATAGTGAATGGATAAAATCATTGTATAAGGCTTCATATTCATGAGACTAGTCTACTATGTCAATTTTGTGGTTGATGTACCCTTTAAAACAAATATACAACAAAAAATTGAAAATGCACACATTTGTTGTAATTATCGATGTGTTTGAATTAAGCGCTAGCACGCGCCAATGAAGCAAAACCAATGAAATTAGCTGTTGTCTACTAAATTATGAAGTAAAATAACTTGCCTCTGCAATCAAAATAAGAAAATTGTAATTAAATTTTGTAATTTAAAAGTTTTTTCATAGTCACACTCAAACGGGCAATATGCCCCACCGTCAGCTGGATAATATGGCTCACAGCCAATGCGCTGCAACAGCTGATCTCAGTTCCGATATTTGACGTTTGTCCGGCTCGGATTCACTCGGTAGGGGCATATAACCCCGTTGTTATGGAGCGTAATGCCCCGCTACAGAGGGGCATACTAGCCCGTTGTTGCGGAGCATATTATACCGTAGCTGGGGCGTTTAGCCCCGACGCTTTTGTGAGTTTTTGATTTTGTTGAATTTAGAAAACACGTTAATACGGAATAAATGCTGTTATTTCGTGCAAAAGGTTGTTATCGGATAAAAGCTAACACTTCGCTCAATCAATAAATGCATTGATTGAGTAAAATACGGGGACGAGTGCAGAGATATTTTCATTTTTCCTTAGGGGGGGCATATTATACCTGTTTACCCTACGGCTTCAGAGGGAAAGTGTAAACTCATTTAGTGTGGATCCCGTTGCGGAAATGTTTCGGGAGATGATTACTTACGGAAGTGCGTTTGGAAAATATGCGATAAGTGATATTTTGATTTGTTTTGCTGTGAGGTGCTGGGAATTGACGCGGGTTCCCAAGTAGTTCGAAACCCTATAGGTTTTGTGTATTAGTGCTAGTATGAAGATAAATAAAGATGCTTCTATAAAGATAAATAGTTTCACCTTGATCCGTAGGTAGCGCTGCTCGGCGTTGATAAAAATAGCACACGCGTAGCTCACTCATGAACCGCTCCTGCGTGGGCAAACTCGATTCTGAATCATTTACTTATGCGTGAGGTTTTCATGCAAAATCTCGCTATCACGAGTCAAGCACCGAAATCTCGTTCACTTGTGAAACGAATCCAAATAGCTTTAAACGACATTCATTGTTGTTGTACGCTAGACTTGGTTTTATTGTATCATACACACTTAATTTTGATTACCGAGTTCGGTAATTTTTTGACGAGATTAAAACTGCTGAGCACCGAGCTCGTTCAGCAAAAATGCATTGTTTACCTTTTCCATACGATTTTGACAGTTGTTTTACTGAACCTCAGTAAAATCGATTACCGAAACTACCGAGATCGTACTGCTGTTATAATCTCGTCAAAAAAGTACCGAACAGGCAATTCAGAAATAAGTGTGTATAATCCTAAAATCTTCGATATAAATAATAAGAACAACAGAAAATAAAGCAATGAATAATATCTCGAGTCAACTCATGCATGATTTTTCCGGCGGTGAGTTTGGCGAGTCAAAAACCACGCGTGAAACAACTCAACGATCTCATTGAGAAGTTGAGTGTTTGCCAACACTGGCGCTGCTAACAGTGATTCCCGATTTCTCGCAGTGCTGTTAGTCTTCTTGATAATGATGTCTTCGCTTTACGGTAGCTGGACAAACAAAGGAGAGTGTTGAAATTTCAATCCAAGTAACCAAAACTTTCACATCCCAAGACAAAACGCACTTTCAAATTCTACGAAGAACGGATACCTACAATTCCGAATGGAATTTTCTGATTGCTTAAGAGGCTAACAACACTAGTTTACAAAATAAAACAAAAGTCGTGAACTTCTGTCAACGACCAAATTTTTTGAAGCATAATTTTGCGCTGATTTCAAAACCGTGCTTCAAAAAATTTAAAGTAGAACAGTGTTTCGGATAGTTGTTAAGGTGCAAAATCACGTCTTTCCAGCAGCAAAGCAGCTTCAAGCTGTAATTGTATTTGTGTTAGGTTAAAGTCAGTTCTATTATACAAAGTAAGTGACTTACATTTCGTGTCCTTCTTAAATCAATCCGAAACACTTCGAACTCCGTATCGCATGAAACTGCATGAATCTTATCTAAGTTTAACAAGTTTTGTTTACAAGTTATATATAATTGTACTCAACTGAATTCAAGTATTACTTACAAATGATTTCACTAAGTAAACAAAGAAAGTGCACGTTTTACGACTTCGTACTACTTAGCCTTAGAATCTACAAATTAATAGAACTTCATTTAGCAATTGGGTATAAATTTTACGGTACACAATTAACGTACAACTTATTCCAATTTCTCCTCGATAATTCAGTCAACAGAAGATGCGAAATACAGAGAAATTTAAATCTTCGTAACGAAAAGAACTCAATAATTTTCTAATTACGGTGCACTTTTTCTCTAGCATCTCCCACCGAAAATGTCATCGTTCATTCCTCTTTGGCAGACCCAAGCCGTTAGATCGTATGTCATCCGCATTGACAGGCACGGGTGATACGGAACTCACCATGCCTTGACTGCCCTGTTGTTCCTTTACAAACAGTTTTTGAGTTTTAGCTCAATATCAAGTTTTACATTTTTTTAAAATATGGAATTTAATAAAATTCAAATATCTTGCGTTTTGTTCAACAAATTTTAAATCTTATTCCATAAATTAAAAGCTGAATATAATACCATTCGATCATCTAATTGCAAGTTTTGCGTCAGATTGATGAAATTCAAGATATTGGCGAGTTTTGGGGACGATCTCCTTAAATTTTAGCAAAATTTCCAAAAATATATGAAGTTTTTTTCAATAAGAAAAATTCATTTTAAACATTCTTTCTCAACGTTTATTTGACATATTATACAGGGGATAGACAAAATGATCGGGACAGGCAAAATTTTCCTTTCTAAAAAAATTTCAAATAGTTGTAACTTTTCGAAAAGTGCATCAAATATTCTCAAATTTTTACTGTAAGTTCATCAACTATTTGTGTTTCAGTGGACAAAATTTGGAAAAGATCGAACTATTCTGCACGAAGTTATAAAGATTCTAAAATAAGGTAGAATTATCCGATAGCCAACTTTGAGCTGTTATATCTCCGGATTCAATGAACCGAATGCAATGAAATTTTGACCATCTATGACTTATATAATGAGCTTTGAAAAACTTTTGACATAATTTCAAATTTTTAACACGGAAGAAAATTATAACGCTTAGATTATTTTTCTAATAAAACACTAAATTTTCTTAAATTTCAACATCGTTTCAAAATTGAAGATGCTAATTATAGTTCATTTAAATTCCCTCCGATTGTCTTGATTACAGATATGTTTTGAAAGAAAATAACAACATAGACGGCAATTCATTGAAAAAGTAATGGGATGCATATTAAAAATAGACCAATTTACTAAAATATCATAAAGTTAATGGAATCGTTATAACTTTTTCTCTTGTTAATAATTTCAAGTTTAGTCAAACGTTTTCCAGAGTTCATTATATAAGTCATAAAAGGACAAAATTTCATTGCAATCGGTTCATTGAATCCGGAGATATAACAGCTCAAAGTTGGCTATCGGATAATTCTACCTTTTTATAAAATGCATGTAACTTCGTGCAGAATAGCCCGATCTTTTCCAAATTTTGTCCACTGATACACAACTAGTTGATCAACTCACAGTGAAAATTTGAGAATATTTGATGCACTTTTCGAAAAGTTACAGCTAATTGGACATTTTTTGAAAAGTGAAAATTTTGCCTGTCCCGATCATTTTGTCTATCCTCTGTATGTAGGCGAAATACAGTAAAAAATTCAGCTCAATCGGAGCATTGCATGAGATGTGTGAAGTGAGCGACTTCGCTTATAAATAGAACATAAATCGATTTCAAATCATCAACCTTGTATGGAAAGTCGAAAAAATTTCCGCTCTACTGTAATTTTTTTCCTTCTCGTTTTCGAACTCAGGGTATGATTCAACACCAAAAACGATCATCAGCTTACCGAGTTCAAAAATGCTGTAAACTAGTGCAATGGGTGTTGTTGAAACTACACACATAAGTTCCAGCATGCTTGAAAAAAATGTCGACGCACCTAAACCCAAATTTTATGAAAAATAAAGCCTGCAAAAAATCTTAACCGCTACAGCAAATGAAATGTAATATGTTATTTATTAGTATTGATAATACCTTAAATTTATTTTACCAAATTAGGATGATTGTGTGTTATAATCACAGAACACCTTGATTAAGTTGAAGAATGTAAAAAATGATTGAGATACTAATAAAGATTATTAAAAAAACCGAGTTCCATTGTCGATGTCATCAAAAGCCGAGAGCGTCAGAAATTCGGAAATGAAGATTGGTCACAATCTACACAGGGGCGAGAACGCGATCTGTAAGCAAGCGTTAGACTGGAATTACAAAGGACATCGCAGCGAAGGCATGGCTGCGCAGCATCCTCAAAAACAAATAAAGGACGTCGACACAAGTTTGCCCTGACCACAGTTCAAGACGATGGCGGACAATCGTGAATGGTGGAACTGGCAACCGTTTATGTCGGGCCTCTGCATCACCATAAGTTCTTCTTCTTTTTCGTGGCGTAACGTCCCTAATGGAACAAAGACAGCTTCTCTCATAAGCGCTTCCACAGTTATTAACTGAGAACTTTCTCTGCCAATGACTTTTCCTGCGGAAGGAATTCCTGCAGAGATTATCCACAGGATTACTCCCGGGATTCCGTGGGAGCTGCTCCAATGGTTTTTCCCATTCTCTTGAAATTCATCCTGGGATTTCTCCTAATATTCTTTCAGAGAAGACTCCGAAATCTTTCGCAAAAATCCGCTGGGAGTTCTTTCAGAAATTCCTCTAGAAATACCTATAAAGATCCTTTCCTGGATTCCTCCGAGTTTTCTTTGGAGATTTTTCCTAAGATTACCCTCAAGATTACTCCCGGGACTCTTCCGGGGTACCTCTAGCAATTTCTCCTTGTTTTCCTTCGAGGATTCTTTCAAGGATTCCTCCTGGGACTTCTCCAGAAATTCTTTCGGGGATTTATCCCAAGATTACGTACGGGATTTCTTCAGAGATTCCTTCTGGATCTTCCTAGGGAAGATGAATTCTCGAAGAATTAGTTGGAGTTAACCTTCCGTCGGGCACGATAACCCATCACCATGTCGTAGTCATCGAGATTTGGATGGGCTAGAACATTTGACCCTTGAGCTTTCTATACGTTTATGAAATGAAATTAACGTATTACGTGCCAGTGCTTTTAAATGTTCGAGAAATGCAAAAATGTTCTAGACTATTGCGAAACAAGTTTTTTAAACATTCAGGTTCACAATATTTTTTGTTGTTATGGTATGTACGATTATCCCAACTATCCATTTCTTCGTATTGAGATTTCAATTGCTGATCATCGGCAATGAGCTCTAAATACTGAGGAATGGAACAGTGCACCAAAGATGGGTTTCCGAATCCCCGATTTTTAATTTTCACATGGCAGATTAATCCCCCCACTTGACTTGGCGTAAAACAGGCATCGCGAATCATCATCAATTACGACAGCATCCCAGAATCTCAGCAGCAGCACAGCGGAAGCGCACCGGCAGCTCTTTCGCTGCTAGCCCGACTTTTTTTTTGTCGGGGATAAAAATAATATAAACGACAACGATGGACGAGGCAAATTTATTACGCCAAGCATTACCATCAAACAACCGGGCACTGACTGCTAAATGGATTGTGTTTTTAATTTGGCTCGCTGGCTGGCAGCTTTTTTAATTTCCACATCACACCACACGTTAAAAACTTGCGGCTGCCGGCGGCGGCAGCGACAGCGGCGAATGCATCTGAGGGAAGATTTCTGCTTGCTACCTACTGATGCTGCGGGGCGTGTTGGGCCAATTTTTCAAACGGCCAACGGCAGCAGCAGCAACAAAAAGGATTTTTCCATTTATCCTCATAAGTTGCAGCGATCGGGCGACCGAACGTCTGCACATTCCGAAAGCAAAAAACCGCCACCGGACATCTCCGGGATGATGAATGTGCTAAACTGCATCCTATCCCGAGCAGGAGAAAATAGCTGAAGAATAACTAACTCAGGTATGGAAAACCGAATACCTACAACCTGAATGAGGTATTAAGTAGCCCTGCATAAGAGGTAAAATACCTCAAATAATAACTGGTGTATATTCTGTGCATAACGCGTGAATAATGACATCAGGTATGGCAATACCTAAATAATAACCGGAGATTTTTCCATACAAACAGCGATTTTTCCATAATTGAATAATACCTCAGGCAGTCCTCAACACCAAACCAATAACTCGTTGAGGTATTTTGTCAATACCTACCAAATACCAAAATAAGTTATTTAAAATACCTGGATAACCGACCAATACCTTAACTTGGTATGATACCTGACTTTGGTATGCTCCAGTTATGTGGCAGTTATTCATTCCTGCTCGGGATGGGTACAAGCGATACCTGACCACTCCGGACGGCACCCGAGGCGGACTTCCGATATGTGCCGTGCCGTGAGGCAGTAGCTCTTTCACAGATGTATTTCTTTCGTTTGTAAAAGGTAGCCCTCAGGGGAGGATGCGCCATCTCATTCATACATTCCTCCCGCTTGAGAAATGATACATGGACATTTAATTTGCGAGTAATTTGTTTCAACGAGCACCTCCACGAGTTGTGTTGTTGACGGTGGATTGTGTAAGTAATTATGGTTTCTCACTTCATGGTTGCAATTGAATTTCAACCATGTTTAGAATATTTTAGAAAACCTTTGAGATTTAATTCGGTTCACGTTAGAGACAAAATTTCAAAGAACAGAAGGTCTAAGGACAAATGATCTACGAAAAAGTAGGTTCTGGTGGAAGTTAGAAGGTTTCAGAAATTTTAGACGAGTTTCAGGGAGAGATCAGGGAGATTTTTGGGAGGGGGAGATAAATGGGTTTAGGGCGGATTTCGAAAGGGTTCCGAATTGGTTTTGGGTGGTTATGAAAGCAAACTAATCTTTAAGGAGAGTCTAAGAATGCTTCAGGGGTTTCAATACGGTTTACGGGATTTGAAGCGTACTTCTTGAAGAGTTTAGGGCTTCTCAAGAAGATTTCATATTTGTTTAAGAGTTGGTTGAGGCTTAAGAGGGAAGTGGTCATGGAAACGGCACGGTAAAGGCTGGGTAATTCGCGCAATATAGATTCCATGGAGATCATTAGCCTCTGCCCAGCAAATCCTGTCCCTACCTACGCGTGGCACCGACTGGGCTGCGCGCAACCTAAGGGAAGCTCGGATTACCAACGAACTTTGGTCGTAGGCTGACAGGAAAGGGAAGGGGGTTTGCTTCTGCAAACATGAGCATCTGTTTTCCAGGAGGAGCATCGCACGCACAACGTCAAATCCCCACGTTAGGGGCGGCTGATCACCCAGCCAACAAATTGGTTCACATTACTCAACTACAACTCTGCTAAGTGAGCCCTTACTCGATTAAGAGAGATTGTTTAAAATGCACAGATTTGCTCTATTCGTACAAATCTGGAGGCAATATACGTACATTTCACTGGAATCATTCTGTCATATTGTAACGTTTTGAAGTTTTTATTCTATTTAAGTAAAATAAAGTTTGAATTTAATTAGATTAAATTGTTATATTTTTTGAATATTATGATTTTGATTTTAGAATTAGTTTTTTTTGTGATTCATTATTAGTTTTCATGATTATTTTAGTTAATTTGTAGCTTTTGACGTTTTTGTCTTTTTAGGTAAAATCTTATGTGAATTGGGTTCGTTGAATTTGACTTTGAGTTTGAACCGTTTTCCATTAGTAGAGATCGGTTACAATATACGAACGGTTACAATATACAACTGCAGATGAATTGATCTGTCGCAATATATAACTTTAATAATAACTGTGTTTGGATACCAATATGATTTCCTTTTTACAAACAATAAAAAATTAAAAAAACGAAAACAATGAGATTAATGAGTCTTGATATTTCTACCAACAGCTTCATATCCAGTTATTCTACCACTGAGGCAGCGTAACGCTTTTTTGTATGAAACCCCGAAAATTTTTGTATGGGCCGTAACGCTTGGCCATACTCCCACCCCCCTCCCTCCCCCTAGAGCATTACGTAATTTGTGGACGGCGCCTGAGCCGTTCATTTGATGTTGTAGGGTGCAGAATTTTAGCAAATATTTTACGGACTGGCCAGTATATACTTAGTGCGGGCGATGAAATCTAAAAACATATAACAAGACCGAACTGAACTTGACTTAGTGGACAATGTAAATTGCGCTGACGGCTCAAAGTTAATGGATAAAGCTGATGAAAAGTTAATGTTTACGATCGTCCGGGAGAAGAAAACCCTTACTTAATATCGACACTAATGGAATTCCACGTCCACGATACGGCCAGCACGGTACAGCGTTGAAGTAAAATAAATACACAGCTAGGAAAATGGAATAACACCTGAATTCTCTTCGATTTCAGGTTCAAATCTTTGCAAACATCAAAATATTAACTATCCACTGCCACCGCAATTAGATTCCCCCCTGTATAATTTCCGATTTACAAATATGAACTTATAAACAATCAAACATTATAGATTATACTATAATCGCAGTTACTGCAGAAGGGATTGTATAGGAATGCTAATCTGAAATTACATTATTGTCCATTTGAAGTTGAATTTATGCAAGACATAAAACATGATCGGATGAAATTGCTGGCTTCGTAAACGATTGCAGATGATCAGTTATTGTATCTTTTATAATTTCAACATGATCTGTACATAAACAAGACTTGAAATTAACATCCTTACTTGATCTCTGGTTTGCTGGGCAACGTCAGAGGTACGAACCGAGACCAACGGCAATGATCCCAGCGAACAAAATAGACTTGCGATTGGAAACTCGGTACGTGGAACTGCCGATCTCTCAACTTCATTAGAAGTACCCGCATACTCGCCGATCTATTGAAGGACCGTGGGTTCGGCATCGTAGCGCTGCAGGAGGTGTGTTGGACAGCATTAATGGTGCGAACGTTTAGGGGTAATCATACCATCTACCAGAGTTGCGGCAACACACGTGAGCTGGTAACAGCTTTTTATCGTGATAAGCGACATGCAGAAGTGCGTGATCGATTAGTGGGCGATCGACGAAAGAATGTGCAGGTTGAGGATCAAGGGCCGATTCTCCAACTTCAGCATAGTAAACGTGCACAGCTTTCACTCTGAAGCACTGGTGATGCCAAAGACGCATTCTATGCGCAGCTCGAATGCGAGTACGACCGCTGCCCAAGCCATGACGTCAAGATCATCCTAGGAGACCTAAACGCTCAGAAAGGCCAGGAGGAGGAATTCAGACCGACCAGCTATAACGAAGAAAAATGGCTAACGACTTATTGATTTCGCTGCCTTCAAAAACATGGCCATACGTAGCATCTTTTTCCAACACAGCCTCCCTTATCGTTGCACCTGGAGATCTCCACAACAAACGGAATCGCAAATCGACCACGCTCTGATTGATGGGCGGTACTTCTCCAACATTATCGACGTCAGGATCTATCGTGGCACTAATATCGACTCTGATCACTACCTGGTGATGGTTAAACTGCGCCCAAAACTCTCCGTTATTAACAATGTACAGTACCGGCGACCACCATGGTACAACCTAGAGCGACTGAAGCAACCGGATGTCACCTCAGCATATGCGCAGAATTTCGAGGCAGTGTTGCCAGATGAGGGCTAGCTCGATGTGGCCCCTCTAGAGGACTGCGGGAGATCGGTAGCGGCTAAAATATAAACGACTCATAAAAAAGTGATCATTTTCCATAACAAAATCAGAAATTGCCAATAAAAAAGTAGGGGTGGGAGCAATAATAAACTATAAAATTTCCATAAACAAATCAAAAAGTGCATAAATAATTCAAAACTTCCCATAAATATTTGATTTTCGAGCAATAAAAAATGTCAGAATTTCCACAAATAAATCAACAATTGCAATAAAAAACTATATTTTTTCCAACAAAAAAGTTTAAATTTTCCATAAATAAATCTGATTTTTCCATAAATAATTTAAAAATTCCCAATTGAAAAACATCAAAAAAGCAATTGAAAATTAAGCAATAAATACGAAATAATGAGCAAAGTAAAAGTACCGGTTGAGCCATGCGGCGAAGCCGCATAGAGGATTGAGGAACTGAGGCGGCAGAAGGCCGCCGAAGTTTCCGAAAGCCGATGCACCGTAACTGCGTCGATTCGGTTCTAGGCAATCCACAGATCCAAGAATTTGCCCGGTATAATGCGAACAGAGATGTTATCCTTTTTTAAAGTCCGACGAGCGTTAGCGAGTTCGGACAGCAAGCGATTGTCTGTTAATTTGCACAATAGTTTCAGTTTTTCTATCATAGTTCTAAGATGTAGTATGTTCGAAATTTTTTGTTGGAAAAATATAGTTTTTTATTGCAATTGTTGATTTATTTGTGGAAATTCTGACATTTTTTATTGCTCGAAAATCAATTATTTATGGGATGTTTTGATTTATTTATGCGCTTTTTGAATTGTTTATGGAACTTTTATAGTTTATTATTGCTTCCACCCCTATTTATTTATTGGCAATTTTCGAATTATTTATGGAAAATTTTTAATTTATTATGGGACGATTAATTGGCTGCCGTATAGCAGCCATCAACGATGCATCCGAGAGCACCATCGGGTACGAGGAAAAGTGTCGATGAAACAAATGGTTCGACGAGGAGTGCAGAGTTATTTTGGAGGAGAAGAACGCAGCACGCTGCAGCAAGGAACCCGGCGGAACGTGGAATGTTATAAACAGAAGTGGAATCAGACCCGCCTCTTTCGGGGGAAAAAGCACCACCTAGAATTTGCGCTAAATGAAGTTTGTTGGTCGGCAGTGTTGCCGTTTATGCAGCAATGTTCAAGGGTTTGCTCGGATGTAGCAGAGGGCAATCATCGTTCTCCACACTTTTCCTTGATGTGCAGCCTTCGCAATCGATACTACTCTAACTCAAGGAGACCACAGAAGCGGTCGTGCTTTGTCGGTCCCAACGGTTTTATCAAAATATCTGCGGCCATCAGCTCAGCCGGACAGTATTCCAGCGCAACTTGATTCTTTTGGCATAACTCTTGGACGAATTTCTCCCGCGTATCAATGCTTGGACCTTCGACTGGCATCCTTGATACACCTTAGCGTGTATTCAGTCATCATCAATAATCATTAACGCGAGCAAACGGCCGCGTAAGCGTATGCGCAGGATCGCACGCAACACTGCTGTCAATCATATAAATATCAATAAACAGAGCCGTTTGGTTCTCTTCAACTTTGTACATCAACCGATCAACAAGTGTTATCTTTATCTCCCGAAATCTCCCCCCGAAAGTTGTTATACAAAAAGTGTATTAATTTAAAGAGTCGGCCTGCTGTAGTTCCTCCCGTGAACAGTTTTATAATAAAGTTAATTATTGGTTCCGGATCACCGGATTCAAAACTGGCAAGCCTCATAACATGCCACGTATTCGACCTCCATGGACGACAGTGTAACGCTTGTCTGTCCACGGGTCCTTCGAACTGAACGCGAACCCAGGTGTTGACCTTCGATTTCGGAAATCGCTGGCCCAGTTGGCATTCGAATATCCTAACAAAGGTTCCTCGAATGAACAGCTCAAGCGCAAGCTAAAGCTCATCGTCTTTAGTAGATAGCTCAAGACACTCTTGGCGGCTGTCCAGTTTGACTCTGTAGAAGCAGCGATCTTCCGCCCATGAATGGCCGGACAAGTAAAGCAGGCTTCCTACTACGCTTCCGAACTTTTCAGGATCTTCTAACGATTCACTTTGTTCTTCGGTCTTCAAATACCCCTGATCGATGGGAGTTTTGGCCGGTTTTGCATCACTCATCATCATCATCACACGATCATTCCTGTAGTCTTTAGCAGTTCCTCGACATGGCTCTGTAGACGACTTCTGCCCTCCTAGACAGGTTAGTTCTTCACCGAAATTCCAGATCACTTTCTGCAACTCTTCTCCCTACGAGCACATCGATATCGTTTACGTATACCAGCAGGAACACGCTCGTTGCACCACTCTTCCTCACGTACATACACGGATCGGGACTTGATTGCTTGAACCCTAGTGTCGTTAGCGTATCGTGCAGACGTCTGTTCCAACAGCGCGCCGATTGGCGCAGCCCGTAGATGCTTTTCTGCAATTTACAGACAAGATTTTCTTGCCATTGCGCAGCGCAGTCGAGCATGAAGACTTCCTCCTCCAGGACTCCGTTCAGGTAGCCAGTCTTAATGGCCAAATGCTTGACTGTCATACCACGCTTGGCCGCAGCCGTTAGAAACGTTCTGAACGTCGAATGCCGTGTGACTCCTTGAAGTCTTCTCCGAACCGCTGTGTGTAGCCTTGAGTCACAGCTCTGGCTTTGTGCTTCACGATCTCCCCCTTTTCATTGCGTTTCAGTCTGAATACCTACTTGAAGTCTACCAGCTTCTTGCCTGTGGTAACGGTACAAGCCTTGGTACAAGCTCCCAAGTGTAGTTCCGGTGATGCGATTCCAGCTCATCTTCCATCACGGCTCGCCAATCAGCCCTTTCCAAGGCTTCACTGTAGTTCACCGGTTCGTGAGTAGCGCACGCTGCGCTGCTACATCACGAGTTGTCCGCTGCGGGCAGTACGTGTGTTCCGCACGTACTGGAGCCTCTTCCTGGGCGTCTTCTAAATCTTCCGCTTCGGACGCGTCGTTCACCTCCTCCTTCCTTTGGTTCACCTCCTCCAGGCCAATCTCGTTCGCCAAAGTGCATTTCCGACATTATTTTGAATTCGACTGTTGATGTAGCCATTTCCCAACTCGAGAAAACGAGCGTCGCAACTAACTGTAATCAAATCAATTTCGCAGTCGACGGACCGATAAGCTTTATGCTCTATCGAATACCCGGCAAACATCAATTAGCGGGATTTGCTGTCTAGTTTGCTGCGTTGTTTCTGATCCGGAGCGTGTACGAAGGCTTCCAGCACCAAATACCCGGAGATGTGTCAAGACCGGAATGATCAAAGAATTGTTCTTTACCTTACTGATCAGGCTAAGGCCGGGGTGGCCTCTGCTGTACGAAGTAGCCGTATCCATTCCACTCGGTCCATGGCTGTTTGTCTCCAGTTCCGCACTCTGCGTAGGGTCCGCAGATCATCTTCCACTTGGTCGACCCACCTAGCTCGCTGCGCACCACGTCTTCTTGTACCGGTCGGATGACTCTCGAGAACCATTTGTCGGGTTGCTATCCGACATTCTGATAACGTGACCCGTCCACCGTAGCCTTCCGATTTTCGCGGTGTGGACGATGGTTGGCTCTCTCAGCAGCTGCTGCAGCTCGTGGTTCATTCGCCTTCTCCGAGTACCGTCTTCCATTCGAAAACTCCAAGGGCGCGTTGACCCTCTGCACGTAGAATCCATGTTTGGTGCCCATAGAGGACTACAGGTCTAATCAGCGGTTTGTAGATAGTTAACTTCGTGTGAAGGCGAACTTTATTCGATCGTATAGTCCTGCGGAGTCCAAAGTAAGCACAATTTCCTGCCACAATGCGGCTCTGAATTTCTCTGCTGGTGTCGTTGTCGGCGGTCACCAGTGAGCTCAAGTACACCCGATTCTTCTTTTAACACGTGCATAATCTGCCATAGCTGGTCTCGATCGATTGAATCATACGCCGATTCAAAATCGATGAACAAGTGATGTGTGGGCTGGGCACGTTGTATTCACGGCATTTCTGCAACACCTGGCGGATGGCGAACACCTGGTACGTTGTAGCGTGTTCACCCATGAATCCAGCCTTGTTGATCTGCTCCAGCGGCTTTGTTGTTTTTCAACCAGCCAACATCCTTCACAATCTCTTGGAGGCAGTGTTGCAATTTTTCGACAGGCCTTTATGATAGCGATATTTTGCTTTTTTCATTTTCTCCGTTTTGGTTTTCCTGTCAAAGTTGCTTTCCGATCAGCAACACGGGAGCGAAATGAAATAGGTACTCACACTCGCACGCAGCGTGCTGAAAGCGAGAGCTGACAGGGCTAAATTTCCATTCAATTTTCTGTAGTTGAGTGTTTTCACCCGTGCTAACGTATAGGGCACTCACTCTCACAAGCCACCGCTTGAGACGAATGGCCTTTCAGCATGAGTAGTGTGTGGTTGATTGGGAATTGATCTTGTTGGGTCGCTCACGAATGGAGCTCTCGGACTCTGTCAGTTCTCACATCGAGGAACTGAAAACGACCGCCGCAGTCATTCATTTTCGGCTGAAAAACAGGCACTGAGACTGATATTTTGCAGGACTGCTTGGAGGTTAGGGGCTGAAAATGTTTTGTGCTGCGCACTTACTCCTACATCTGTTACCACGTCACCTTCAAGGCTTGCGACGTCGCCATTGAGGTGCTGATCGTAATGCTGCCGCTACCTCTCGACCACCTCATGCTTGCTCGTGAGAAGATTCCCGTGATTGCCTCAGCACATGTCGAACCCGGCATCTCTGGATTGAAGATACATAGCCTTAACCACTAGGCTAACTGGAGACCCAACCTCCATCTAGAGAGGAGTATTATTCAGATGGCATCGTATTTTACACTCATGGTTTCCTTCACGAAGGTCGAGTTGGTGCTGGTGTCCGCTCTCGTGGGCTAGAACAGAGTTTCCGATTGCTCATGTGTACATAAATGTGACAGCGAGCCTCCCACCAAATTGTCTCCTAGCTCTTCAAAATCGCAGTGTGCTGCGCTGCTAGGAGGCTCACGAAAATCTGGTGGGTGCGAGCGTAGCGCATAGCTCTCGGGGAGCTCGTCTCATGCGCTGCGTGAGCTGTTGGTATCTGAGGTGAAAAACAACATCTTGGTAACGAAGAACCTCAACATCTTTTTTCCGTACACAACACAAGTGTCTGGTTGGTCTATGCGATATGGCTAGGGACTCTCAATGCAAAGGTTAAGGTTTCAATTCTCATTCGTTTAGAAAGTTTTTGTCATGAAATTTTCTAATTTAATCAGCGCATGAGACGAAACTCATGAGACACATCTGGAGAAAAATGAGGCGCACAACTTTCAATCTCAAAATGTACTGTGCTCCTGGGAGCTTGCTTGCAATGTGGCTCCCGTACATGGGACTACAGCACGTGTACATCAACTCTGGGCTAGAACTGCATCCGTCGTACTCATTTGGTAGACACTACACCTCAGCTTGGTGTATTAAAAAGCACTACAGGGCTCTATACCACTCCACACAAACACGCGGCATTGTGGTACTATAGTTGATTGTGTGTTATCCTACCTAGTGTGATGTAGAGGGCCGATATAGCCATAGCTATAAAGGTGTGTGTTCAGGTCACGAGTTCGATTCTTGGTCGGTCTAAGAACTTTTCGTAATGGTAATATCGTTGACTTCTTTGATCAACGAGTATTTCGTGCCTGCCACACGATATATACATGCAAAATGGTCATTGAAAAAGGAAGAATCTACGTAGAAGATATATATCAATAAAGATGTAAGCACAGACAAACAGACGTATCAGTTGGAACAAATTGCGGTTAAAATCGACGTCATGAAAACAAAATCGCCCAATACTTATCAAGCTATGTTACGCAAATCACTATGTAGATGGCGATAGTCAGGGTCTCCAGTTGGCCTAGTGGTTAAGGCAAAGGATCGCCAATCTGGAGACGGCGAGTTCGATTTCCGTTCCAGTCGGGAAAATTTTCGCGACACCCTGGGCATAGAGTATCATTGTACCTATTTGTATCACAATGTACAAATTCATGCAATGGCAGGCAAAGAAAGCCCTTCCATTAATTACTGTGGAAGTGCTCAAAGAACACAAAGTTGAAGCGAAGCAGGTCCCAGTGAGGACGTAGAGCCATAAATAAGAATAAGAAAAAGAAGATAAAGATTGCGATAGTGAGCAAACGTCAAACAGGACCAAAAACGATGTGAGCGTCATATGTGAATGCGATCGATTTGCGAACTACAGATTTGAACTAACCGTGAAAAAAGGAACGATGGGACGTGAGTATGGTGAGACGTCTGTTTGTCTGTGGTGAAAAAGTTGTTTCGCATTCAATAGGCTACCCCGTCAAATCGCACATAGTGCAACGCGAACGGGAGATATTGCACCGGGACGAAACGAACCTACCACCACCCACATGAAATAGCGTGAACAGTACATATTGACTGTCGATTACTTTCCCGGATGGTTTCTGGTTGAATTATGCGCCTGGTAAGACGACAACGACGTCAGTAATCAACCAAGACGGCCCCCACAACCCGATTGAACGCCGCACCGCCCGCCGTAAGGCAACATTTAGACAAAGTCTCCTCAAGTTGATTGAGCTGAAAGTAAATAGAAAGGTAAACTTTCCTTGCTCTCCTGGGTTCCGTAGCTAGTCTAGGCGCTCCAGAAGAATTGGTATAGCTCTGCAATGCATCTATGGGCTTTACCATGGCGCGAGTACATACGGTAGAAGAGTGAGAGATGCCGCACAGATAAGCAAATTGTACCGAGTCTATGAGTTAAACGTGAGCATTGGCTGCTGCGACGACGTGGGATGTTTTGGGGGCGCTGTTTTCACATTGACTGGTCGTTCGATGTGATGTAGGTATACTGATTGAGTGAGTGACTAACTGACTCCGGAGGAGTTGGCGCTGATTGTTGCACCAATGCAATGCGGGGCTGGCCGATCGACAGATTTGGAGTGTGCGGTCTAGTACGGCGGAGACCCGAGTGGCGGCATTGATGATGATGCCCTCCAGGGGTAATATTTGCTGAAAGTTTTTTTGCACACCGCGTTGTACAGTGTTAGGTCCTAGATTTCAGTTGAGATATAGATCTTTGGTTCGGATTTTATGGGTTGGCTGTCGTCGTCGGGGAAAGATCAAAGGGTAAACTGGAGTTAATTGTTAGACGTTAGCTTATCTAATTTATTGATTGATAACTTATTTTTCTTGTTATTATTATTTATGAAAACTGTCTATAAACTAGCTTCGACAAGAAAGCTGTCCCCTCGGGAAACGGGACTGTCCCTTACTGACCCATTTATTCCAACAATCGATTCCGTTGACAATAGGCGAAAGTACCTTCTCGCCCACCCTCGTGCGAACGAACCCGTAGAGCAGTGCAGCGTGAAATGACAAATGACAATAAAAATTTAAAATCACATAAATTACGATCCAGAACCATCCACTGTGTCAAACCCGTATGGCAGGCATATCGAACGAAACCAGCGGCGGCGGCGCAACCGACACACGTCTCCAATAATCATGAAATAATGGTTCCATTCCATCACCCAACCCATGCCATGCGGTGTGGAGGAAGACCCGATACCTAGCGATAGCTGAGGCTTCCGAAAAGTGGAACAAAACCGTTTTGTTTGCCGGCCGGGTGCAGGTCCGGGTCCGGGTTTAGGTGGGGGGTCGGACGCGCACAATCGAAGCACCAACGAAGCGAAAGAATAAACTTCTCAAATTGAATAATCACCTAATGGCGGCGACCGGCGCGGCGGTGTGCATCCATTGTTTGAAGATCCGCCCTTCCCTCTTCACCGCAGAATACAGATCATCCCGGTGCGGTACCCTCACCCGGTTGGTTCGCACACCGTATTCGGTTCGTTCGAGTCACGTTTTCGCTTCGATGTCGCAATATGTCTTCATTGTCCATATTTCGGGTAATTTTTCCCGTCCACATCGCCCGCTGGGAGTTTGCCATTGACCTTTTGTTGGCGATGCTCTTGGTGGAAATCGAAACAACCATACTAATAGGATCAAAACAGAGCACAGATGCTACGACGGGAGATGTCCTTGAACTTGGACAATATCGATAAACTGTTGCACTCGCACGTTTCGGACGACACTCTGCGTGCGGGGCGAAGGGAAGGGGATTCGGAAAAATTAAGCTGTTGGGTAAACATTTCGACTGATGATGATGCCGATGGATGGCATGGCGGAGAGAGAGATGCGGGAAAAGTAATTTGATCCCTTAGACGGACACCGGTGGCACGTACCGCGCGCGCCGCAGTCAGTCACTCGCTGTCGGACAAAAGGATGTCTGATGCCTGATGCCTGGGCGATGACAATGCAGCAGAATTCCTATTCAGTTGGGTGCTGATGACACCAGGGCGACGATGTTTATACCTTGTCATGTGTTACGGTTCTCCGGATAGGTTATGGTTATAGTCTCGCCAACAATGATGTCTTGATTCGCATCGTGGAGAATAACCGTTGCAAGGATGGATAATTTTATGGGACGAGGTTTTCTGATGTTTGCGTTGGTGGACAGGCAGCTGTTCATTTTGTTTTTCGCTGAATTCTCCAGGGCTCTCCCTAGTGAGTGAATCATGGACTGTATTTTTTGATCAATTTGAATGAATGATGGAGTTGGCAATCTAATAAATTCGTCCATAAACCACAAATTAGAGTCTCTTGCAGAGCAAGAGGAATGGTTGACCAAAAGTCTATGATAAAAAAACGTCATTCAAGTAGAAGCTGTCCTTACCATAACGTGCTGCTCAGCATCTTCAAGCACAGAACAAACAGAACATTAGACTGTGTTTTTTTTACGGATTGTAAAATTAGTCATACAGCACTGAACTGAGGAAGCAATCATTTTGTCGACGCGTTAACGTTCTCTCTATTCAACGAAGAGTCAAAGTAGAACCTGTCTGATAGTTATCTTCACTTTCATTACACATGACGTGAGATGGCGCTGTTTTTCTCCGCACGCCATTGACTGTTTCGTGACATTTCTGCATATAATTTTGTTCCATAGTTTTTGCATCTCAGTGATGACATTCTTCTTCTTTCTTTGGTTAATACTTGTCTCTTGTAGCTCTTGGTCCCTTGTACCGCTCTCAGTTCTTTTCTTCCATCATCTTCCGGCTTTCCTCATAGAACAAACCAATTCTGTTCTTCCATTCATTGCATATATCGATACTACCTTACCAGTTCTTCAAGCTTCTGGCCAAAGTAACATTTTCAGAACTGGTTGGAATTAGGGTATATGTACCATTCCTTGACCTTATTTGCAAGCAGCCTTGACAATTTTGACCATAATTCATGAATGAATAGTACTAGAAATAATATGTTGACCCTATTACATACTCTAGGCAATGCATGTTTCATCAACTGGTAGAAAACTAATGTAAAAATCCAAGAATTTACTTAATTACGTTGAAAAGATTCGATGCGATGGTATGCAATGTTGGTCTATGGTACACAAATTGTCCTATTGGTGGATACATACAACTTTAGCCTATTGCTTTCCACGCACTAGAACCACTTATAACCTCATTTTTTTTTTTTCAATATTTCTGCTGAAGTATTATCTCTGTTTACCAATATCTTACTTTTAAATAACATTTTCGGAGCCATATTTTCAAAAAACTATAAATAAATAACTTAGTCTAAAATTCTTTCTTAATTTAGTAACGAAAACAACGCAACCCTATTATTGTGTTATATTTTTACAGTCACCGCACACAAAATCATTCTTCCTGTTCATTCTTTCTGATTCCTCCGCAAGCAATGTTGTTGACGTAACTTCATCGGTGTTGTTGACGTCACTTTACTGATGGGCCAAGATTTGGGTACATAGTGAATATTCGGCCCACATTCAATTTGTAAAATAGTTATTATTCGTTGAAAACAAATATACAAGTTCAAAATAGCGTCTATGACCGTCACATCAAATGTTCAGTTATAGAAAAGTCAATTCGACATGTTCCAGAATCATGCCATTTATGATCATGCGTCTAGACTACCCACTAAGCCGAAGAATCATGGCGTCTACAAAAGCAAAACAAAGTGACATTTTATTCAATTTTAATTATCCAAACGAAATGTTACAGTTGTTTGGCGCAAAGCTTTTCCGATATCCAGTTATGCGTGTTTGTTTTGATTTTTGGTTTACGTTAAGATAGGCCGAACGAGGGGACTACGCCAACGAAGCATCCCGATACCCTATTTAAGTTTTATGAGGTTTTTGTAATGGTCGTCGACCATTAAATTATTTTAAAATTAAATTAAAATCAATTAAAATTTTATTGTTCACTAGACGCGTTCTACAAACCTATAAGAAAGCTGTCATAAAAATGATCAATGCGGCAACTTATTTGACTTTGGGAGGTTTTATTGTGGTTACCAAGAGTTCTTTAAAATAAATCCCTGAAGAGTAACCAGATCGTGGATGCACAATTAGCAGCTGCACTATGTCGTATGCGATGACCAAAAATACTGATAATTCATTAAATGCCACTGTCAAAACTCAATCTCGGAAAAAATGTTCTATAATAAAATGTACTCAATCGTATTAAGTTTGAATATCCCAATGAATATTTTTGGCCGTTCATATTCGACCGTAGTGCAATGTCGTTCATGATTGCCAAAAGCGCCATCTCTTATAGAATAGTTGAAACACTGGATAGATTTATCTCAAGTTTATTATGGTATTGTAAAGACCAGCTACACGCATAGCGGCTCTGACGAAGAGATACCGGATTTATTGTGAAAGACTCGTTCTGCGGCGCAGCTGGTGGCTGCCATATTGGAATAAGAAACTATTTTTCTACTGCACCTTCAATAAATTACACAAATGTATGTATTATACCTTGACTATTCGATGGTTGTTATGACCAATTTGAGTGCGACAATAATCCTAAAGATGTCGGGGTCCCGTGGCGTAGTTGGCCACACGTTCGCTTCATATGCGGATGGCCATGGGTTTGATTCCCAGCCCCGGCACATACAATTTTTCGTCAGTTGCTTTTCACCGAGAGCAGCTGACACTGACCCTCTTCTGAGCCCCATGGCTCAAACGGACCCGGATACCTGGAAATCGGCGAACTGTTACTCATAATGGACCCCCAATCGGACTGGAAAGGAACAACGGCCATCCATTATCCTTGTGCTCATCATTCTACCATGTAGTAGAAAAGTGAAAGCAGCATGAAAGGCAGCCAGTTGAATAAAGTAAAAAATAGAATACATCTAGGCGCTGTACAATACTGTAGGTGCAGCTGTCAATTGAAGTCGCTCACGTAGTGCCCTAGTGGACAAAAGAGCTGTAAATTAGGTTAAGTGATTAAGAATTAATAATAATCCTAAAAACGGTAGGAAGAAAAAAAATCACTTCAATTTTTTCTATGAATTTTCATTTTGTTACATATTAAACTATGTGGAAGGCGGTAATTCTCTGCACGTATTATATCCATTTTCGTGAAAAAACTAAGCTCGCACGTAAATCACTGCTTCAGAACTGGTTACAGAGTCACACATTTTTAGCGAATATTATCTTGCAATAATAGATGGAAACGAAACCATGACGCTTAATTGCAATTGCGATGTAAACATTGGCTTGTTTTTTCCTTTTCTAGCACTGATGAGTGCGGAATATGAAAGTTTGTTCAACAAAAAATGCACATTCTGGTTTTATTGCTTACTTATTGTTGCTCTGCATGTGAATTTGAAAACCTGTATAAGTGTGGTCCACTTCGTTGGAATGCGTTCTTATAGCGGTTGTCAGAAGGTTGTGATGGAATACTTAGTTTTATTGACAGTTTTATAGAATTGGCCAGGAAAACTGCTAACAGAGTAGTATAAAACTCAAAATGTTACTTGGGAGGGATGCTCAACTGCCACATCTTCTGCTGAGAAAGTAGCAGGATACTATAGACGAATTTCGCCCCAAATCGTATTCGGAGTTGGCAGCACCCTCTCAGATTACAATGAAACTTTCTGGGTATGTACACCAAGACTAGATAAGCCACTTTGCATACTTAGTTTCTTCAAAATTTATCTGGACTGACTTTTGAAAAGGGCTAAACTTTTTTTATGGATTTTTTAAAAATGTTTTTAATCAAAAAATGACTACTCCTACAAAAAAGTGTTGTGTGGGTGATTATCACAAAATAAGTCAAATTTTAAGAAAAAAATACTGAAGAAAATCCAAAATGAGCCCTACACTGAAAAAAATCATTTCTAAAAATTCAAAGTTGATTTAAAAAAAAAAACACCATTTTTGATTTTGATGAAATTTTGTCTCAAGACAGGTAATTATGTTCCTACCAACCGTCCATACATCACAAGATGGGCACTTTTAAGGAAAAAAAGTTTTTCTAACAAAAACTTTTTCATGTCCAAATTATCATTTTTTCAGTGTCTTTTTTTAAAAACAAACTAAACCAGTGAAGGTTATCTAGTAATCTCAAAATGCAATGAAACTTATTGTGTCATATGCGACAATGCAATGCACCCATATTCACGCAGCAGCACTCTAGAAGTACGAAACAATATACAATTAGAACACGCATTTCATACGTGCTGCTGTAATTTCTACCCAAACGTTTCTACCCCATGTTCTTACCTAATATTAGGTAAGGCTATTTATTAGATTCGAACTACCTAATCGAAAAAAAAACAAATCAAGAGTTGTACCTAAAGCAAATATGAACAAAACAAGAAAATGAATCGGTATCATTCAACGTGTTACTTCTCTTTGGTTATTAAAGGAAGTTCTGAAAAGTAATGGATCAATCGTATAAATCAAAATTCAACAAATTCAAGTGCAGTGCAAAAATAAACAATCCAAAGTGCAACCGTCATAATCTACGGGGCATGTCATTAAGATTGATAGATAAAATTCATTCCATGGGATATACACATGAAATCGACGAATCGATGAGTATTTGTGAGTCATGTCGTGGATTGATAAGTCACAACAGAAGCCCGAATACGAAAAAACGCCGATCGGATGGAAACGACCATAGGCGCCAACTTAGGGGGGGGGGCAAGCATAGGTTTGCCCCCCCAATATTTGACGATTTTTTAATTTTCCCATACAAAATATCCGAAAAAATAGGCTTTGCCCCCCCAATAATTTGACCAAGTTGGCGCATCTGGAAACGACGAAACTATGCAACCATCATTTAGTGGGCAGCAACATCATGATGTTCCAGAACCAGAACCGTCAACGAGTGGTCAACAAATCGAACATGAGCTGGGTAAGTAAGCCTTCAACGTGTTAGCTTTCTTTCATTTTGCAGCTCGTTGCAAAACTACATTTTTCAGTATTCTTCGTATTTATCCAACCCGGCAAGCCTCGTTGGATAAATGTACTACTTGTGCGAAAAAAAATCATTTTTGCAACTCGTTGCATAAATAACTATCATTAACTTTCCACTGCATTCATTATTATATTGTTAACCTTAACTTTTATCTTACAGATATGGTACCATCTATTCCATCATTGGAGTCAATTCCGTCAACAGATCAACTACAGGGTCCCCATAATATTGAGAAGTTTAATACCATTGCTGAAACATTGAGTTTATCGCCAATCTCATCTAGAAACATGAGAAGTATGGAATATCGCATAAACAAATCATTGCAGATTACGAAAGCAGTTCGAAAAAATATCTTCGGAATAGATTCAACGGATGTTGGCAAAGTGGAGGCGTATGACGAGATAATTATGCAGTTAAAGGATAAGTTCAATCACCCTACAACTGACAGAAGCGAACAGATTAAAATACTATCTGTACTTCCTAAGTCTTGGTCGGTAAATAAAATCACAAGAGAGTTTAACGCACCAATGTATATGGCGAGGCAGGTGAAGGATCTTGTTTATGAACAGGGTATTCTTTGTACCACCGAAAAAAGAAGGGGGCATGGTATTGATGACGATACAAAACAAATAGTAAGAGAATTTTTTGATGATAATGATATCAGCAGGCCAATGCCAGGAACAAATGATTTTGTTTCTGAGGTTCGAAATGGAAAAAAACAACAAGTTCAAAAACGACTTTTGATGATGTCGTTTAAAGAGGCTTATATGATTTTTGTAGATATGTACAAAACTGTGAATATTGGTTTCACAGTATTTACACAGTTGCGACCAAAGCATTGTATTTTACTTGATTCTACTGGTATACATAATGTATGCATATGTACTATTCATGAAAATGTAAATTTAATGTTCAACAGTATAAGAATTGTGTCACAAGATGAAATAATACAAAAATGCTTTGCGATATTTCCACCAGAACAGATAATTGCTTTTTCCGTGCTTGTGAAAAGTGTGCTTGTAATGAACACATTGAAGAGGAACTTACATTGATATTAGAATCAAATGACAAAGAAGAGATTATATTTCAGCAGTGGTTGAATACTGATCGCTGTAATTTAGAAACGATTATCAAACCTGTTGATGAATTTGTTCCGTATCTTGTTGATAAAATTGACAAACTTATAACACACGACTTTATTCATAAACAAAAATAATCATTTCTCAGAAATAAAAAAGATACATTAAAGGATGATGAAATTCTTGCGATTTGTGATTTCTCTGAAAACTATTCATTCATAATTCAAAACGCTGCTCAAGGATATCATTGGAACAACTCGCAAGCAACAATACACACATTTGAAATTTACTATATGAAAGATAATAAACTTGTAAATGTTAGCTTCATTATCATATCGGAAGTAATGGCTCACGATACAGTTGCGGTCCAGTTGTTCATCTCAAAAATGATAGATTTTATGAAACAATTAACGAACTTTTCTAAAATTTATTTTATGTCTGATGGGGCAGCATCACAATACAAAAATAAGAAGAACTTTGTTAGTCTATGTAGATTCCAGTCAAAGCATGCATTAAGAGCAGAATGGCATTTTTTTGCAACGTCCCACGGTAAAGGTCCATGTGATGCTATTGATGGCACTCTCAAGCGAATGGCAAAGAGAGCAAGTCTTGCTCGAGATTATGGAAATACCATAACAACTCCACGAGAGTTATATAACTGGGCAGTTGTACAGACAGATAAAAATATAACTAAATTAAATTTCTGTTACGTATCCACTGAACAGTACATTAAAATGTCAGAAGATCTCGAAGAAATATATAATAACGCCAAAACAATACCAGGCACTCAGAAATTCCATAGTTTTTGCCTATTCCTGGCGACAAAGTAAAGGCAAACAGGTATTCTAATTCAGAAGATGAACCAAAAATATTTAGTATGATCGGAAAAAAATAGAAAAGAACATGTTTGAAATTGGCTCTAAGACACACATATATATATTTGAAAAATTCAAAATTATAAATAATTGTATATTTAAAAGTGCACTTCAATACATATTGCGATCAAACATTACATTTCCTAAGAAAATACATTTGTAATATTTTGAAGTTTTTTATGTATAGGAAAACCCTTCCAAATGATTGAATAAATAACACAAAATCTCCTAGAAAATTGAGTTTCATTGGATTCTGGGATGGTTATGGCCTTCACTGGTTTTATTGTTGATAACAAAATACACTGAAAAAAAAATCATTCGAACAAGAAAAAGTTTTTGTTAGAAAAACTTTTTTTCCTTAAAAGTGCCCATCTTGTGATGCATGGACGGTTGGTAGGGAACATAATTACCTATCTTGAGACAAAATTTCATCAAAATCAAAAATGGTGTTTTTTTAAATCAACTTTGAATTTTTAGAAATGATTTTTTTCAGTGTAGGGCTCATTTTGGATTTTTTTCAGTATTTTTTTCTTAAAATTTGACTTATTTTGTGATAATCACCCATACAACACTTTTTTGTAGGAGTAGTCATTTTTTGATTAAAAACATTTTTAAAAAATCCATAAAAAAAGTTTAGCCCTTTTCAAAAGTCAGTCGAGAAAAAAAATTAGAAAAATGAGTATGCAAAGTGGCTTATCTGGGCAAGGTCTACACACCAAGAAAGTTTCGTTGTAATCTGAGAGGGTGCTGCCAACATTTGTTCGAGTTGGCGCGAAATCCGTCTATAACGTAACGGTCGCTGAGTTGTTTAGTTCGCCACGTTTTTTTTATAGAATGAGAAAATCTGCTGCAGATCAGATACCCAAGATGTGCTTCCTCGGGATATGTGGGGATCGACCCATTGAAACTCATTCTCTCTCTTTCTTACCTTCGCGGTATGCCCATTAGTGATGACTTCGAGAAGGGACCGTCCATAAATACTCTCTATTGGTAAGCGTTCCACCAGCTACCGCCTTAAGTTGTCCTCTTTTCCTGAAAGCTCAAGTCCTGGCTAGTACTGTAGACTACCCGTTGGACTCAATCTCCCAATTGGAAAGGAGGGCCAACTCAACATTCTGTTGGTCGGCCCGCCACTTTCTCTGTAGTTCAAGTACGATTCGAAAGACCGTGGAAGTAACGAAGTCCCGTTTGTCTGCCACGGTATACATCCTTTCAACAATGTTGTCAGGAGTGACATCCCTATCACGAATCGAGAAAAATGCAGCAAACGGATTGCCGTGATCGAACACGCAATCCCAACACCAGTGGGAAGCGATGCGCAAGTTGTTTGACATGAATATTCGTTGCTGTTCGTCGCAGTTTGGATCGCAAGCGAATGGTGTAGAATGCTGGAGGGCGAAGAAAATTTGTGCATGTAATGCATAAATTTTTAGTATATTGTTGTTAAATGCTAGATCTGCAAAAAAAAATAATAAACATTTTTTGAAAACATCAAAAAATCGAACTCACAATATCACTCACGAATCGCATCACCACTCGATCGCTTGCGATGCGAATGTGGACGAATGAGTAATTTCAAGTGTGGCCTCCCATCGTTCGCCGGAGTTTGCTGTCGTCGCTGACAAGCAAACACACAAACTAAAGCGACAACCGTTCGCTGCTGACGACTTCGAATGTGGAGGAAGATGAAAAGTGTAAAGCCGGAACCCTGCTACATATCACCTGCATACTCGACCTTTGCTGCACGAAGTGTGGGCATTGAAAGAGCACATGCTCCGCGGTCTCATCACAGTCTGCGCTTTCCGGACATGCGGGGTATCTTAAAGCACCAAGGCCTGACAGACATTATGTCAAGTGACAATTCACCTCGCCATGGGGCTTGCTCGTCCATTTAGACACGCTTGGTATGAGCCTGTGTGTCCTGTCCATCTACCCTTGCTGGAGGAATCCCATTCCCTTTGCTACTTCAGCTTAGATGATGTTCCGGTGCCTCTTATGCCACATCGCTCGAAGCACTCTTTATCCTCTGCTACCACTAGTGCTATGAGAATCATGCCCGCTAGCACACATATCGCGTCCTTAGAAATCTTACGGTATGCGCTGGCCACCCTAAGGCACATCAACCTGTGGGTACTCTCGAGTCGCACGGTGCTTCATTTACCGTTATTATCAAAAAAAATATACCATCAAACCCTGAAACGCCATTCTCTTCCTTCATCATTCCTACACCTCTGGACAAATTTTTAAAAAAAATTGTTAGACGAAATTTTGAGTTACGCCCTTTTAAAGGGCCTAACCCCTAAAAAATGAGGGTTTCTATAGAAAAACATCATATTTCATAACAGAAGCATGCTTCTGCCAACAAAATTTGAAACGCCATTCTCTTTCTCTATCATTCCTTCACTTCTAGATAAATTTTTAAAATAATCGTTGGACGAAATTTTGAGTTACGCCCTTTAAAGGGCCTTACCTCTAAAAAAATAGGGGTTTCTATAGAATACCATCATATTTCATAACAGAAGTATGCTTCAAAATCCAAAATATTGAACAGTATCATTAATAATGCTGTAATACTATGCACTAATATTGAATGCATTGTGTATAAAAATTAGCCATAACGCCAGTATAAGGGAAGTATTCTTTAACCTGTAGGATACGGACGTTGTTGGCTTCATTTACTATTATAGCCAGAACAATATACAATGAAAAACATAAACGACAGTTCATTTACTTTTTCATTTATATAGTTAATGCACACCCATAAACTGAATTTCAAAAATAATGTTGGTCAAATTCTCCAGTTACGCCCATATGAACGTCACAAGTACTTATAGTAGAATTATTATAAAACTTAGTTTCATTTAATCACGTTTATTCTTCGGTAACGTAGTTTAGCAGTTAAATATAGAACTATCATTACAATTGATCATCTCAATCCTTAGTTTTGTATGTTTATTAATTGAAAACAGCAATCACCATTAAATCTAACGAATGAGATAGGCACATGCCATGGCTTGTTTTGTCTTTAAAAAAGCAATACAAAAAACTTACGTCCCACGCCATGAATGGCAATTGATACAAACATGATTGCTTCCTACATGTTTGAAAATACTTCCCTTATATTAGCGTAATGGCCAATTTGTATACAAACATCAATACAAATAGCCAATATTAGCGCATAGTATCAAATTGTAGCATTATTAATAATACGTTTTATTATTTGGGACTTCAAGGCATGCTTTTGTTACGAAATATGATGATTTTCTATAGAAACCCTGATTTTTTAGGGGTTTGGCCCTTTAAAAGGGCGTAACTCAGAATTTCGTCCAACGATTATTTTAAAATTTGTTCAGAAGTGTAGGAAAGATAAAGAAGGAGCATGGAGTTTCAGGTTTTGATGGAAGAAGCATGCTTCTGTTATGAAATATGATGGTATTCTATAAAAACTCCTATTTTTTAGGGGTAAGGCCCTTTAAAAGGGCGTAACTCAAAATTTCGTCTAACGATTATTTAAAAAATTTATCCAGAGGTGTAGGAATGATAAAGAGACAGAATGGCGTTTCAAATTTTGTTGGCAGAAGCATGCTTCTGTTATGAAATATGATGTTTTTCTATAGAAACCCTCATTTTTTAGGGGTTAGGCCCTTTATAAGGGCGTAACTCAAAAATTCGTCTAACGATTATTTTCAAAATTTGTCCAGAGGTGTAGAAATGATAAAGAAAGAGAATGGCGCTTCAAATTTTGATGGCAGAAACATGCTTCTGTTATGAAATATGATGTTTTTCTATAGAGACCCTGATTTTTAGGGGTTAGGCCCTTTAAAAGGGCGTAACTCAAAATTTCGTCTAACGATTTTTTTAAAAATTTGTCCAGAGGTGTAGGAATGATGAAGGAAGAGAATGGCGTTTCAGGGTTTGATGGTATATTTTTTTTGATAATAACGGTAAATGAAGCACCGTGGAGTCGCTTCACGTTGCGATTGACCACTAGAGCATTTGACCACACAGCAGCGTCATATCGTAATATGGAGAACGCTTCTGTCGCGAGCAGCATACGCTTAATCGAGACTATTGCCGAGATATTTGAAATTGTCTCTGTGCTTGCCCCTTTGCATCCGAATATCAGCTTATCGTCGGTCATGATCCCCAATTGCTTCAGTGAGCGCTTGAAGTTGATCGTGCACCCGCCACGGTGCTCCCCAGACCGTTATTATAAAATAAAAATCTCCATCCAATCGGTGCCCACCGTTCGTTTTCTATGACTATCCTGCATGTCTGGGCAAAATTTGAAAAAAATCGTAGGGCCCATTTTTGAGTTAGGCCCTTTTAAAGGGCGTAAAGCCACATATTCAAAGAAAAAATCTAAATATTTAAGTGGTCAGCCATTTTTTTAACGATTTTGATAAAGTATTTTCACGATGATTCGTTTTGTATTGAGTACCAGTAGTGTCAAACATAGTTTTAACTGATTTCTACCAACATGTGAAAAGGGCGGAACAATCATTGCACGCCTTAGCTTCTTTCGTCCTAGGCGTATTTCAATTTATTTATGAAAACATATACCGTTATCAGATACAAGGGAGTCTGCTCTGATTCAGAGTTACTGATCAGAGGTTGCAAAAAATTGCAATGGTTGTTACGCCATTTTCAAATGCTAGTCTAGATTTTTTGATGAAAATGTGAACGTATTAGTGTTGTAATAAGGATAAGTAAGTAATATTGCGTGAATATTCCAATAAATTCTGAACATGTATGTTTGCTTCAACTAACAATGAAACGCGGACAAAATTACAAGAAAAGGAAAATATAAAGATATCAATGTACCTAATACACGATAAAAGTGATGAGGAAATTTAAATAGAATTTCAGGGATTATAATAGAAATTGTGGAAAAAAGATAGAACCTTGAAATTTTATCCATATAAGTGTGAAAACGAACTTCATTCATGTTCGTTTTCACACTTATATGGATAAACACAAAATAAATACACAAGTATGAGGCAGAGCAGATCCCAACAAAATATGTGGAATGGGTTTAAACATATTTGTTACAAGATATCAATCGTTTTTCCAGTGTTTTATGTCTCTCGAGTCTAATAACATTTTATCATTCTCAAGAGCTGATGAAGTGATATCCATCACGATGTTTAAACATTCTAGTGTGAAGCACATGTCTTTTAAGACGACATCTGGGGCCTGAATCCCACTTCTGTAAAGGACAGGAAAGTAAGTCATTTCGACTAGAAATCTTATTGGGCCAAACGCTAGTTAAAAACGATAAAAAGTTATTTTGGTATTCTATGTCAATACATCTGATATAATTATACCTTTTTTGTATATTTGTTAAAAAAAGGATTCAAAGTTGTTAATAAATCAACCATCTGAAGGAAAGAAGGTCAGTATTACGGTCCCTTAAATATTGAAAATAATGTGTGGACAAAAGGGGGAGGGGGTTAAGATGGCCATCGATTGATTTATTTCTTATTGTTATCATTCATTCTCTTTTCTTACAAAAATAACAAAAATAATACACAAAACAAACCAGAACAAATACCTTACGTTGATAATGGACAACGCCAGTTGAAATGAGATGCGGAATTTATTGAAGAAATTACTCACATAAAATATGGCGTTGGCTTGGTAAAAAATAGATATATACAGACTTGCTTCGGCATTAGTCTTTTTATTTGCAATACATCTCCACATAGTGTCAGCAATTCGCCATTTATCATACTCATACGCTTAAAACTGCTTGTGGTTAGTATTATTATTCTGCGGAATGAACCTAATACTCAACGCCATTGAATTTGAGGGGACTGCGTTTCGTTTCACTTCAATAATTTAATGTTCTCAATTTTACCATGGCATGGCATCTTTTCACACTTGAAATAAAGATTCTGCGGCCAATCAGTTTTGAACAAAGCACCTTGTGATTATCGAATTAGTTGATAAAAGAGAAGACAAATTGCTGTCAATAGGCACTTGTGGTGTGATGATCATGTTTTCTCATAGTAAATTAAATCGCATTTTTGTGGTCTTCACTGCAACGCGGCTTTCAGTGTAGGTATTATTATTTATAATACACTACATTCATATTCAAGATATTACTTTTTTAAATACAATATATACTTGATTAAATATAATTGCTATAATATATAAATCATCACATATTGGTGTTCCTGATTTCATACAGAATATATTCGTTTTTTTAATTCTTCTGCAAAAAAAACTAGCATGTTAAGGGCGTACAACAATTTAAACTCTTCTTCTACGCAAGCAAGATGCGATTCGCCTCGGATGAGCTGCAGTGAAACCTTTGGTTTAGTCCTTAACCTGTCCATCCCTCAAAATGTGATCTTCTAACCTTGAGCTGCTACAAATACCGTGGCTTCCTCCCATTACTAATAAATATGATTAAATTATTATCGTGTTATTATCGTGTGTATATTGTATAAATAAGTTCAAAAAAGATCTTCGGCTCCGTAAAGCGTTGTGCGCGATTGAGCCCCAAATAAATAATTTAGATAAAACAAATTCCTCTTCCTTTTATTCTTACGCACATAATGTGCTTTCCCTACATTTACTTTTTTTTTGTTTATTTACATTAACAGTTTTCTTAACGTATTTGAACTTGAGAAGTTACAAACATTATTGAAATATTTTCATATAAATTCACATTTATTTATGTCAACTAACAAAAATGTTCATATTTTCTTCAAAAAGTTCAACAAAAACTATACTTAATATGTCTAATATTCAATGCAATACAATTCTTCTTGGAAATATTCATTAAAATTGTTAAAAAATGGCTGAGTACATAAATATTTAGATTTTTTTCTTCGAATATATGGATTTACGCCCTTTAAAAGGGCCTAACTCAAAAATGGGCCCTACGATTTTTTTCAAATTTTGCCCAGACATGCAGGATAGTCATAGAAAACGAACGGTGGGCACCGATTGGATGGAGATTTTTATTTTATAATAACGGTCTGGGGAGCACCGTGCCCGCCTGTGGTGACCACTGGCGGTTGTTACCACCACCACCTTCGTTTTGTGGTGCGCGAGTTCTAACTGTCTTGACCTCATCCAGTCCTCCACTATGCCAATTGCTTGCGTTGCTGTCTGTCAGTTCCACATTCTCTATCGACTCGCCGTATACCACGAGGGTAATATCATCGGCAAAGCCGACTAGCTTTACGCCCGGTGGAAGTTTGAGCCTCAGCATGCCATCATACGCCACGCTCCATAGTACCGTGCCCCAGGATGGAGCCCTGAGGTACCTCCGCGGTGATCTAGTAGCTCCTCTCGCCTTCATCAGTGTCATAGATTTAAACCCTATTCTGGAAGTACCTAGCTCTCCAGTATCTGGCATAAGCTAACCGGGACTCCTAGGTGATGTGTGGCGCACTCGATGGCGGCCCAGCTGACGCTGTTAAACGCATTCTTTGCGTCCAGCGTGACGACCGCACAATAGCGACCCAGTCAACCAGTGATCGTATAAGATTTTAAAGTACATTTTACATGCGCCTAAATGAAGGCATGCACGCATATGGCCTCCACTTTATAATCTTATGTAACATCCTATACGAGTACTGGTTGTCTGGGAAATTCTTGCTCGCTTCTTTTGGAGCGCTATGTCGGCCGTTTTGGTCACAGCTCCAATAGCGTCCACCATCGATCAACCCTTCCGAGTTTCTTAGTTCTGCATATAATGATCCGGTCCAACAGTTTTCCGGCGGTGTCCACAAGGTAGATAGGTCTGTATGCCAACGAGTCGCCAGGTGACTTCCCGGGTTTGGGGAGTAGAACCAATCTTTGCATTTTTACACCTCACCGGAAACTCCTTTTAGAGGAGTTTGAAGAAGTTGAAGGGGCGTTTCAGTGATCTTCAGGGAGCCCCGGGGTCGTACCTGCTGAAAAGCCGTGAAGCGCTCCTGAGACCACCTGGAACCTTCCTGGAACCCTCTGAGGTCCCCTGAAATGGTCCATAGTCCCACAAAACGCCCCTGAGACTCCCTGGAGCAGCCCTTGAAACCCTCTGAGGCCTCCTAACACCTCTGTGATTGTCCGTGTAGCTGCCGGCTTAGAATAGCACTACGGACCACCTGTTCCGGGGGTAAAAGTCCACCAAACAGGTAACCCCAATCCAAGGTGTCAGGCGACCCGTGCTGAGGGATGAATGGTTGAGGGGGTTTTAAACATGCTCGATCTTTAACGGAGCCCGTAGCGTGGGTAGATCGCCTTTTTGGGTTGCGTTGCGGTGTTAGATCTACCAAACCGAAATCTAGTGTCGTCCTATTTTTCAATTTTAGAATATGTGTTCTGATAATTATAGGCATTATAGTATTTAGTCCTTGCTACTGGTGTTGTGATGACTTCCAGTCTTTGAATAAAACTAAGTTTACCAACTTTACTTTGCATATAGTTAAAAACCTCACCATCTGAGGCTAAACTCAATGCAAAGGAAATCAAATTGGGTTAGGGATCCATGTATGTACTAACTCTTCGAAGACTGGAAAGTGCTAGTACGCAAGGAACATACTAGAATCCTTATTACTGAACACATGTCCCATTATTGAAATGATATTGCTGCTAATGTTAAAACCCGGGTCCTAAACCTGGGAAGAATTTAGCAGTAAAACAAGGGTGATGCTAGGTTTCCGATGCATGGCCAATATCAGTACTCTTGTTTTGTTTTCTAAGAAAACAAAACAAAAACTGTATCAAAATCGATACTTTATTGCCCCTCAATGGCAATTGAGTAATGCGACATGCACTACACTAAGGATACGGGTAATGTCACAATAGATCTAAAAACTGGTCGCAGTGACAAACCCGAACAGGAATAAAAAAAAAAAAAAAAAACCTCTGTGATCCTTTGGAAATCCCCTGGAGTCTCTCTGAAGGGCCCTGAGACCCGCTGGACCCATCCGAGAGCCTCTAGAACCCTGTAGGAGTTGTCTTTTTCGCGACACATTTCTTCGACAAAACTGTCGACTGTCACGCCGCGCATCTATGCGAACCTAGGGCATTCAAAGACGACGTACTCTGGTTTTCCTCCACTCCACTTCCACACACTCCGGTCGAAGGTGAGATAGCGCGTGACCATTCCGAAGCAGGAACTTCTGGACACAGCCGTGCTCGGGTAGAAATTGCGACAGAGAAAGTTCACCTCTCCTTGTTTCCACTGCTGACATGGTTGAGATCAGTAGGTGAGTTCACCTTTCGTTCGCCGCATTGTCCAAGTCCTGCTGCCGTTTAGCCAATGGGCCCGTTCTAGCAACTGCTCTCTCATTTCTAGCGTTCATCTGCCGATAGCATTCGACGTCTTCCTCTAGGCTGATGCAGATGGACATCACCCCAACAGTAACGCATACAGCCTCCGACGAGATTGTCTTGTAAGCTTTCGCAACTCGCATAGCCATGAGCCGGAACACACTGTTCAGTTTTCCACAGTTTCTCTTCGTTTTTATCACCGAATTCTTCACCCTATTTATCCATCCTTCGACAGTGTTGATTGACTCCAACACAAACATTTCCACCGAACTGCGGCGTGAACAGCCCTCTCTTATTTTCGGCAAACACGCGATCACTCTGAAAAGATGATCCTCTCTACAAGTTTTCCAAACGTATCCAACAGACAGATCGGCCTTTACGCTGCTAGATCTCCCATTTGCTTCCTAAGTTCTGATAAAAGCACCAGTTAACGGACCTTCCATATATCCAAAAGGCTGCCTTCCGCCAGGAATTTCTGTAATACTGACATGAACATATCTGGATACGGCAGGATCGCGGCCCTTAACGCCACGTTAGGGATTCTATTCGGATCGGAAGCCTCCTTCACCTTTTATTATTTTTGCTGCGGTAAAGAACTTGTCATAAAAAACCAGTCAATTTGCGTAAAATCTTCATCGCCCTCGTTGTACGGCGTGGGTGACCACTTCGTCAGATCGTGCCTCGGAAATAGATCCTCTACAACACCAATTCAAACTGGTGTCATCGGGCCTTTCAGCTGTGCCTTTAAGATACGGTAGGCATTTTCCCAAGGGTTAGCGTCGGCTCCCTGTCATAGCTTCATGTAGCAGCTGATCCTGCTCTGTGGAATGATTGAAATCAGTTCTGCCTTTCCAAATCGCAATCTTGTGTTCTACTTTGTCGGTATCAGATTGTTCTCTCGGAACTCATTTTCTAGATCTGAGACAAGTAGCCGAAGGGTTTGCCGGAACGCTATTTAGCCGAATTGCCTCGATAAAAGTCTCCTTGTCGAAGACCTTCGTCTTCCACTTTCGCTCATTAGCTTCGATCTCCGTAACGTCATGAGAGCTCTCTTGTAAAAAATTGCCTGGTGGTCATTGTTGGAATACTCCTTATTCGCCCTATCAACTCTATTGTCTATCAACGATGGAATACAGAACGTAATGTCGATAATGTATTCACGGTCGTCTTTGCAGAATGTGCCAACTGTTTCTACATCCAGCAACGTCAGCGCTTCAAGTACACTATGTCCCCTTCGCGTTGTTGTACCGGTTGCCCCACTCAATGGCCCAAGCATTGAAATCTATGCCGATGACTAATGGTCAATAGCCGGGGCCCGTGGCGTAGTTGGTCACACGTTCGCTTTATATGCGGATGGTCATGGGTTTGATTCCCAGCCCCGGCACTTGCAATTTTTCGTCAGTTGCTTTTCCCCCGAGAGCAACTGACACTGACCCTCTTCTGAGCCCCATGGCTCAAACGGACCCGGATACCTGGACATCGGCGAACTGCTACTCATAATGGACCCCCAATCGGACTGGAAAGGAACAACGGCCATCCATCACCATCCTTGTGCTCATCATTCTACTAGGTATAAAGTAGAAAAAGTGAAAGCAGCAGAAAGGCAACCAGTTCGATAAAGTAGAATAAGAATCTAGGCGCTGTACAAAATGTAAGTGCAGCTGTCAATTGAAATTGCTCACGTAGTGCCCCAGTGGACAATAGAGCTGTAAATTAGGTTAAGTGATTAAGATTAAGACTAATGGTCTATGTCCTATCAGCGTGCCAGTGAGTGCATCCAGCATCCGGTTGTATTGCTCCAATGTCCATCATGGAGGCACCATGTAGCTTCATACGAAGACACCGCACAGTGGGAAAAAATATGTATAAAACGCGAATAAATTCAATATCTCAGATCGGAGTGGATGGATCCGAATACATTTTTGGCACAAACTGTAAAAATCTCTATAGTTTCAGATAAGGAGGGTGTCATTCGCCGCACGATGCTGGAAATCAGTGTATTGAGCTCGTTTTACCCCGCTCTCTTTTTCTCACACATTTTTGAGAAAATCATCTTCTATTCCCGTCTGGCGTTCAAAATAAATACCTTGCATAACTCGTATTTGTGTAAAAACTTCCACAGTATCGGCAATTTGACATAGGGTTGGTCCTGCTCTTATGGTTTGCGTTCCACTTCGGGCAGTGAAGCATGCGAAATTTTAAAGAAAAGGGGGATGTCGGGGTAATTTGAAAATATTTCAATTTTGAGGGCCGTGCGGTGAGCCAAACCAGCTCCATTCGATACTACGGAAGTTTTTACACAAACCCAAACTAAATAAATTATTTATTTTGCACTTCAAGATTTTTCCAAAAAGGTAAAAATGAGAGAGAATGGGGTAAAACGGGCCCGATACACAGATTTCCAGCAACGTGCGGCGAATGACATCCTCCTTATCTGAAACTATAGAGATTTTTACAGTTTTTGTCAAAAATTCATTCGAATCCATCCACTCCGAGCTGAGATATTGAATTTATTCGCGTTTTATACACTCATTGCACAATTATGGGTCACTCAAGGAACAACCATTTCATAATATGAATCGTTTTTCATACAAAAATAACACTTTCATTATTTTTATTTTATATTCTCATCATTGAAACCCCTTTTTATTGTTTTAAATAAAAATCTGCTTGTAAAATTATCTTTAGGCGGTGAAAATTACTAAAATGTTGGTGAATAATGAAAACCACAATAATGGGTCAAAATTGACATAATTGTGGGTCAATTTGTTGCCTATTATGGGTCACTTAAGAAAAATCGGCTCAAAAATAATGTTTTGTCTATTTTTTCAATGAATGATCACTTATTCTCGATAGATCAACTATAGTAGAATCTAAAACTGGTCTCAAACCTCTTACCGAAGCGTGTTTTCACGATTTGGAATCAATTTTTCAAAATTGGGTCAAAATCTCCAACACAACCACCGATAAACGCCTAAAAGTATGCAATGCCCATGTACGCAGAACTGTCAATATTATGCTGCACAAAAAGTGACCCATAAATGTGTGATTTTCGGTGTTCCTTGGCACAATAATGAGTCACTTAAATTTTGCCAGAAATAAGCTTTAATTAGCTGCAGTCACATGAATTTCTACATTTAGAACGTTAATTATACCTTTGTTCTGGTGACGATACCATTTCGCACATGAAAATCACTGAAGCTCGCTTTTACAGAGCTTACGAAAGCAGCGCTTGCACTGTCCGATATTCACAATCAAAGCGTTACTTTGACAGCTAGTTTTGCGCCGAACAAAAAAGTATTGAAAATGTGTATGTTTTGATGTATAAGCCCGTGTGCGATACGTATAGTGACACAAAACAAATCAACTTATGTGCGAAAAATAATAATAGCTAACAAAAGCTTGCAATTAATTAGTATTTATCTATTAAAGTGGAAAGTGACTAATAATTGTGTGTGACCCATAATTGTGCAATGAGTGTACTTTTTATATTTTTTCCCATTGTGCACCGGTAGTTTTGGTGATCACTAACGCCCCTGTTACCCTCCAAAGGGACCCAGAGATCTCCTGGAAATTCCCTGAACGCCACCTAAAGTGCCCAGAGTTACCTTTAAATCCCCCTGAACAGAATAAAACGAAGCCTGCGGTGGAAGAATACGAAAAGTTCAAGAAGCACCACGAACCATGTAGGTTTGAAGAAGATGCAGATGATGCAGAAGCGTATGTTTTCCATCGAAGAACACTGTTTGATCGGCTACGATACGTGCAAAGATCGAGGAGTCGCCTGGAGAGCCGTCCGGACGTTAAGTAGGCGTAGGAGTTCGTCAAGCAGCGCAGCGGTTGATGGACGGGTGGAAAATCGGGAGGTACCGTGATTTCGGGTGAAATTGATCACTTTTCACAGTTTTTGGTTTCTAATTTTTGAATAGTTATTGATATGGTCACACTCAATGCTTTAAAACAAGTACGACCACGGTTTTCATCAGTCAATCAGGTTAAAACTTTTTCTGCAAATCATTTTATTGCAATAAATATCATTTAAAATAAAAAATCAAAAATTTTAGTTTCGGGGTGAAATTGATCAGTCAATGACATATCTTTGTAAGTGCTTGAAATAAATTCTCTATCTGAGTTATCCACTCCAGAATGCGAAAAACTTTGTAAAACTTATATAAGTTTAGTAAATTCTTAATTATTTAAATTTAAAGTTTAATAAATCTAACGAAAACGCCTAAAAGTATGCAATTTCCATAGTAGACAAGTCATTACTTTAGAAGAAGTACAATTTTATGCATAAATATCAATATTTATAAAACTTTTGATGACGAAATCGGGCTTAGCGAACACTTGGCAGCTATAAACATTCATTCGAATATACATTACATGTGCGATACAGCTACAGTAACAAAAGTTAGAAAGTGTCTTTGAAAATCGCCAAACACGCAGTTTCGCAAAATATTAATTTTTATACAGAAATATGTGACTAATTATCTGTAAAACATGTAAACTCTTCATTCAATAACCCTTGAGCCAGATGATGGTCATTTTCTACAAATTGTTTTGAGTTCAAAGCTTTATTTTTAACAAATAAAAATTGCCCTCACGTCGATCAATTTCACTCCACTGATCAATTTCACCCGAAATCACGGTATTGTCCAAGGAGCGTTATGACCGGACGCTGAGAGCTCTAGCGAGCAACGCAGAGAAATAATAGCTGGAAACAGGACCATTTATGGGAAGACTGTCCAGAGCTGCGTGAGCGTGGAATAAATGTACTGGAAGTGAAAAAGACAACGACTAGAAACGATCCCGGAGCTTGTTCCGGCGTTGGATGTCAGCGGAAGCGGAAGCCGAGCCACATGACCAGCGACCGAAAGTTCTCCAAGAATATTAACGAGAACGTGGTCCAGAGCAATAACTTGGCGGACTGCTTAGTGCTATGATTTGCAGGTGTTGGAGAAGGCTTCCTGGAATACGTCGATGGTGACGGAAAAATGAATAAAGTCGCAGAAAACGTACTATATATTCCTGAGATGCAGTCTGCTCTCGGTTCGAAAGCTGACACAGAAGGAATAATAAGTGAACTTTGTCGTGTCCAGATGCCAGATCATGAATGCCAGCGGTAGAGTCGAATGCGTCTTGGATCATCGTGGTGAGTTGTACCGGCAACCACCGGAGCACTCCTACTTTGTCAAGTCAAACAAAGAGTCACAAAATCATTAAGATCCATCTCGCACTAAGCATCGGATTTCGTCACAATCAGCTCAACTGGATGCCCAACTGTTTTAGGCATCCCGGGGACTTTATACAGGGTGTCCAATGTGTGGTTTGTGAAAATTTTGTGTAATAGTAACCTAAGTGGACATATGTAGTGTGATAAACATATCGAGGAGGAGTCTTGGCATATTTTGAACCAGCCTAATGTACATTTGTAGGGTGTTTATCATCATTGACCAGTACTGACCCCGCTGTGGTCCTCCATGGACAGTGATTCTAATAAGATTGCTAGTCAATAATGTGGGATTGAGGGCAGGATGATGATTGCACTTTCTTGCCAACGGTACACCTTGGTCACTGCGTCTGCGCAAGTTCATGCTGTTTAGTAGGCATACTAATGATAGACTGTGTGGATGATACGGCACAGTTCACTGGTTATAAATTAGCAAGAGTAATATGATAGATTGATTTCATGTACTGAGCTGATAAGTAAGACTTTTCAACCCGTTTTCTGAGTTAAAAATACATTTGGAGAGCAGGTAGAAATATAAAGAGCAACTTAGAAAGAAAGGCATGGGCCAGTGGTGAACCCAGAAACTTTGGCATATGAATTAGAAGTTGTTTACAATGGGGCACGTTCGGTGTAGTACTAGATTTGTAGTAATGAGCTGAATTTTAGTATGGTGAGAAGGTCAGTTCTCTGTTTCTGCAATGAAATAGTACAAAAAGCGTGAGTATTACGATTCGTTGCCTAATTTGATGCTGTTTGAGCAAAACTTTGGATAACTATGTTGTTTATGTTGCAAGAAATGGAGAAAACAACAACACTGTTGCCCAAAGTTTTGCTCAAACAGCATCAAATTAGGCAAGGAATCATAATACCCACGCTTTTTACAGTAACGGAGAATTGACCTTCTCACCATACAAAAATTCAGCTCATTACTACAAATCTAGTACTTCACCGATCTATCCTATAGACCACCAAGTTTGTCTAAAAAGAATGCCTATAAAAAACACCTAAATTAGAATACAATACTGAGTTTTTTTTTCCTGCTATGACAAACTTCATATATGAGACCTTTTTGTGCTGCTACGAAATCAAAAACTACTTGTCAAACATAAATTTCACACATCAACGTTCCTTCGCGTTCTGGCTAAATGCCTAAAAACCTACAATTACTTAAGTCACTGTTATACTATCACTATAATCAAATATCAGTCATAACTATAATTACGACTCGGTTGGTGGCATGACATTGTCCAAAAAATAGGAGATCTGTGTCCCTTTCTCAAAACCTTCAAAGGAAGTTCACGCCCGCACCGCACCACTAGATATCAATTGCATTGCCAGTCGCCCTATGTGACATGATCCCTTATTATAAATCGTGAGCTCCTGCCATATCGTATCGTATCGTCCACCACCGCCTTGCGCCGTAACAACAATCCCATTTTTTATCTGTCACGCATAATCCGACTGCGCGTTGCCGAGCCAACACACCAACAGAAAGCGACGTAGACCTTGAGCATAACTCACCCGCGCTGCGACGCGCGATCCCTTGGCAATTGTTCCTCGCTGTTCGTGGTTGCGATCCATCATGACATATTTATGCTCTCGCAGGCCGCGGTGCGGCGAGGCGGTGTGTCCCCATATCCAAACTACTTTATGGCATTTCAATGAATGGAAACCTAGTAATTTCACGTTTCGATCCGCTCCCTGTGCGTCGCCATTGCGCGTCGGTGCTACCTTGCGGGTGTACAGTGCACTACTACTGCGCACGGAGTGCGCACACGCTCAATGGGACGCACCACGGCGGCGAAACGGTCAGCGACAGCTTGCGCCCGGGTTTGATTTTTCCCATCCGATAAGGAGAAAGCCCTGACCAACCCACAGAAACCTCCCGGTCGAACCACAAAAGGTCCGAACAGAGACTACCGACTGAACGGTGCCAGCAGAGGAGATGGTTTGAATTTCATTAAAATTGAAAACTTTTCACGCCCCATCTTTTGCGTTGTTCGGTCAGTTCAGTGCCCGCCGGGTGGGTGATGCATGTGGCTTGTCTCGTCAATATGTGCTCTAGTGATACGGCTGAAGGGAAAATATGCCTCATAACATTCTCATAAGACATACTTTTGGATGTCTTATCATGCCATTGCGACGTCTGCACTTACTTACCTTACCGGTCAGGCTAAGGCCGGGGTGGCCTCTGCTGTACATAGTAGCCGCCTCCATTCCACTCGGTCCATGGCTGTTTGTCTCCAGTTCCGCACTCTGCGTAAGGTCCGCAGATCGTCTTCCACTTGGTCGACCCACCTAGCTCGCTGCGCTCCACGTCTTCTTGTACCGGTCGGATGACTCTCGAGAACCATTTTAGTCGGGTTGCTATCCGACATTCTGATGACGTGACCCGCCCACCGTAGCCTCCCGATTTTCGCGGTGTGGAGGATGGTTGGTTCTCTCAGCAGCTGATGCAGCTCGTGGTTCATTCTCCTTCTCCAAGTCTCGTCTTCCATCTGCACTCCGCCGTAGATGGTACGCAACACCTTCCGTTCGAAAACTCCAAGGGCGCGTTTGTCCTCTGCACGTAGGGTCCATGTTTCGTGCCCATAGAGGACGACCGGTCTAATCAACGTTTTGTAGATGGTTAACTTCGTGTTACGGCGAACTTTATTCGATCGCAGAGTTCTGCGGAGTCCAAAGTAGGCACGAATTCCTGCCACAATGCGCCTCTGAATTTCTCTGCTGGTGTCGTTGTCATCGGTGCCTAAGTACACGAATTCTTCAACCGCCTCGATTTCATCACCGATAGAAATTCGGGGTGGCGGGCGCGGTGATTCCTCCCTGGAGCCCTTTGCCATCATGTACTTTGTCTTCGACACATTAATGACTAATCCGATTCGCCTGGCTTTACTCTTTAGTCGGATGTACGTTTCCGCCATCGTCTCAAATTTACGAGCAATAATATCAATATCATCGGCGTAACCAAACAGCTGAACGGACCTCGTGAAAATCGTTCCACTCGTGTTTATTCTCGCTCTTCTTATTACACCCTCCAAAGCAATGTTGAACAGCAAGCACGAAAGACAATCACCTTGCCGTAACCCTCTGCGAGATTCGAAGGGACTCGAGAGTGTCCCTGATACTCGAACTACGCACATCACTCGATCCATCGTCGCGTCGCCTTGATCAACCGTATCAGTTTATCCGGGAATCCGTATTCGTGCATAATCTGCCATAGCTGTTCTCGATCGATTGTATCATACGCCGATTTGAAATCGATGAACAAGTGATGTGTGGGCACGTTGTATTCGCGGCATTTCTGCAACACCTGGCGGATGGCGAACATCTGGTCCGTTGTAGCGCGTTCACCCATAAATCCAGCCTGATATTGCCCCACGAACTCTCTTGCAATCGGTGATAGACGGCGGCATAAAATTTGAGAGAGTATCTTGTAGATGGGACACACGATACCTTCCATCCATTCCTCCGGTAATACTTCCTCCTCCCAAATCTTGGTAATGTCCCAGTGTAGTGCTCTCGCCAGTGCTTCTCCACCGTATTTTAGAAGCTCGCTTGGTAGTTGATCTGCTTCAGCGGCTTTGTTGTTTTTCTACCGGCCAACCTCCTCCTCAATCTCTTGGAGGTCAGGGGCCGGAAGTCTTTCGTCCTGTGCACATACTCCTGGATCTGTTACCACGCCACCTTCGGTACGTGCAACGTCGCCATTGAGGTGCTCATCGTAATGCTGCCGCCACCTCTCGACCACCTCACGCTCGCTCGTGAGAATATTCCCGTGATTATCTCGGCACATGTCGGCTTGTGGCACAAAGCCTCTGCGCGAGCGGTTCAGCTTCTCGTAGAACTTTCGTGTGTCCTTAGCGCGGTACAGCTCTTCCATCGCTTCGCGATCTCGTTCTTACTGCTGGCGCTTCTTCATCCGGAAGACTGAGTTCTGCCTGTTCCGCGCCTGTTTGTAACGTGCCTCATTCGCTCTCGTACGGTGTTGCAGCATTCTCGCCCATGCTGCATTCTTCTCGTTTTTCAACTGTTCACATTCGCCGTCGTACCAGTCGTTTCTGTGATTCGGAGTCGCGAAGCCTAGTGATGTAGCCGAGGTACTACCTATGGCGGATCGGATGTCCCTCCAGCCATCTTCAAGTGTAGCTGCGCCAAGCTGCTCTTCCGCTGGTAGGGCCACTGCTAACTGCTGCGCGTAGTCTTGAGCCACTTCTTCGTTACGAAGTTGCTCGATGTTGAGCCGCGGCGTTCGACTTCGACGCGTGGTGATAACTGTCGAAAGTTTTGAGCGCATGCATACAGCGACTAAGTAGTGATCCGAGTCTATATTCGCACTGCGGTATGTGCGGACGTTGGTTATATCTGAGAAGAATTTACCGTCGATTAGAACGTGGTCGATTTGGTTTTCTGTTTGGTGGTCGGGTGATCTCCAGGTGGCTTTGTGGATATCTTTGCGGGGGAAGAAGGTGCTTCGGACTACCATACCACGGGAGGCTGCGATGCGTTTACGCATCGCTGGCCGTTATCATTCGATACGGCGTGCAGGCTGTTTCGCCCGATTACCGGTCTGTACATTTCCTCCCTTCCTACCTGCGCGTTCATGTCGCCGACAACGATTTTCACGTCACGCGGCGAGCAACCATCGTATGTTTGCTCTAACTGCGCGTAGAACGCTTCTTTCTCGTCATCGGGTCTCCCTTCGTGTGGGCAGTGGACGTTGATGATGCTGTAGTTGAAGAAACGGCCCTTAACTCTCAACATGCACATCCTTGCGTTGATCGGCTGCCACCCGATCACACGTTGTCGCATCTTGCCCAACACTATAAATCCTGTTCCCAGTTCATTGGTGGTGCCACAGCTTTGGTAGAAGGTAGCCGCTCGATGCCCGCTTTTCCACACTTTCTGTCTAGTCCAACAAAGTTCCTGCAACGCCACGATGTCGAAGTTGCGGGGATGTAGTTCGTCGTAGATTATCCTGTCACATCCTGCGAAACCTAGTGACTTGCAATTCCATGTTCCAAGTTTCCAATCGTAGTCCTTATTTCGTCGCGTGGGTCTTTGCCGATTGTATCGAGTCGTATTTTCTCCTATGTTATTCGCAATGGGGATTTTTACGGGTGGCTTATTGGGCCTACGCCAACACTCCTGTCTCGCCGGAGGGCCATCGTACCAGTTCTGTTTAACGTCCTAACCAACACTGGGACGACCACGCTGATGGGGATACCACCTTGGATCTAGCTGGGCGTGGTGCAGCGTTTCTTACTCAGCCGCTGGATGCCAGAACAGACGCTGTTTGAGCCGCACCTCCTTGGTGAACAGACACTCGGATCGTACCTCCTCAATCTAGCTGAAGTCAGAAGGACAACAGTGCCCAAGCTGCACTATCAGCTAAGCACACAACTCTTAGCTGGCGGTCTTTGTCATCGCTTGACCCGTGGAAGCATGAGGTAGGAGCTTGTGAGGACCAGAGCTATATTGGACGCTCTCCTTATCGACTCACCGTTTTGCCCGACGTCTGCACTTGGGGAGGTTTAAACCGACTGGCGTCGGTACATAAAAAAAACCTGGTGCAAGTCTGGTTTTCCTGTCTTCTGGTCTTCTGGTCCTCTGCTCTTCTAATCTTCTGGTATTCTGGTCTTCTGAATATCTGGTCTTCTGATTTTCCGATCTTCTAGTTTTCTGGTCTTCTGATCTTCTGGTCTTCTGGTCTTCTAGTCTTCTGGTCCTTTGGTCCTCTGGTCTTCTGGTTTTCTGATTTTCTGGTCTTCTGGTTTTCTGATCTTCTGGTCTTCTGGTCTTCTGGTCTTCTGGTCTTCTGGTCTTCTGGTCTTCTGGTCTTCTGGTCTTCTGGTCTTCTGGTCTTCTGGTCTTCTGGTTTTCTGGTCTTCTGATCTTCTGATTTTCTGGTCTTCTGGTCTTCTGGTCATCTGGTCTTCTGGTCTTCTGGTCTTCTGGTCTTCTGGTCTTCTGGTCTTCTGGTCTTCTGGTCTTCTGGTCTTCTGGTCTTCTGGTCTTCTGGTCTTCTGGTCTTCTGGTCTTCTGGTCTTCTGATCTTCTGGTCTTCTGGTCTTCTGGTCTTCTGGTCTTCTGGTCTTCTGGTTTTCTGGTCTTCTGGTCTTCTGGTCTTCTGGTCTTCTGGTCTTCTGGTCTTCTGGTCCTCTGGTCTTCTGGCCTTCTGGTCTTCTGGTCTTCTGGTCTTCTGGTCTTCTGGTCTTCTGGTCTTCTGGTTTTCTGGTCTTCTGATCTTCTGATTTTCTGGTCTTCTGGTCTTCTGGTCATCTGGTCTTCTGGTCTTCTGGTCTTCTGGTCTTCTGGTCTTCTGGTCTTCTGGTCATCTGGTCTTCTGGTCTTCTGGTCTTCTGGTCTTCTGGTCTTCTGGTCATCTGGTCTTCTGGTCTTCTGGTCTTCTGGTCTTCTGGTCTTCTGGTCTTTTGATCGTCTGGTCTTCTGGTCTTCTGGTTTTCTGATCTTCTGATCTTCTGGTCTTCTGATCTTCTGGTCTTCTGGTCTTCTGGTCTTCTGGTCTTCTGGTCTTCTGGTCTTCTGGTCTTCTGGTCTTCTGGTCTTCTGGTCTTCTGGTCTTCTGGTCTTCTGGTCTTCTGGTCTTCTGGTCTTCTGGTCTTCTGGTCTTCTGGTCTTCTGGTCTTCTGGTCTTCTGGTCTTCTGGTCTTCTGGTCTTCTGGTCCTCTGGTCGTCTGGTCTTCTGGTCTTCTGGTCTTTTGGTCTTCTGGTCTTTTGGTCTTCTGGTCTTCTGGTCTTCTGGTCTTCTGGTCTTCTGGTCTTCTGGCCTTCTGGTCTTCTGGTCTTCTGGTCTTCTGGTCTTCTGGTCTTCTGGTCTTCTGGTCTTCTGGTCTTCTGGTCTTCTGGTCTTCTGGTCTTCTGGTCTTCTGGTCTTCTGGTCTTCTGGTCTTCTGGTCTTCTGGTCTTTTGTATCTTGTGTCTTCTATGTCTTGTGGTCTTCTAGTTCTGATTTTCTGGTCTTCTGGTTTTCTGGTCTTCTGGTCTTCTGACCATCTTGTCTTCTGGTCTTCTGGCCTTCTGGCTTTCTGGTCTTCTGGTGTTCTGGTTTTCTGGTCTTCTAGTCTTCTGGCCTTCTGGTCTTCTGGTCCTGTGGTCTTCTGGTTTTCTGATTTTCTGGTCTTCAGGTTTTCTGATCTTCTGGTCTTCTGGTCTTCTGGTCTTCTGGTCTTCTGGTCTTCTGGTCTTCTGGTCTTCTGGTCTTCTGGTCTTCTGGTCTTCTGGTCTTCTGGTCTGCTGGTCTTCTGGTCTTCTGGTCTTCTGGTCTTCTGGTCTTCTGGTCTTCTGGTCTTCTGGTCTTCTGGTCTTCTGGTCTTCTGGTCTTCTGGTTTTCTGGTCTTCTGGTCTTCTGATTTTCTGGTCTTCTGGTCTTCTGGTCATCTGGTCTTCTGGTCTTCTGGTCTTCTGGTCTTCTGGTCTTCTGGTCTTCTGGTCTTCTGGTCTTCTGGTCTTCTGGTCTTCTGGTCTTCTGGTCTTCTGGTCTTCTGGTCTTCTGGTCTTCTGGTCTTCTGGTCTTCTGGTCTTCTGGTCTTCTGGTCTTCTGGTCTTCTGATCTTCTGGTCTTCTGGTCTTCTGGTCTTCTGGTCTTCTGGTCTTCTGGTCTTCTGGTCTTCTGGTCTTCTGGTCTTCTGGTCTTCTGGTCTTCTGGTCTTCTGGTCTTCTGGTCTTCTGGTCTTCTGGTCTTCTGGTCTTCTGGTCTTCTGGTCTTCTGGTCTTCTGGTCTTCTGGTCCTCTGGTCTTCTGGCCTTCTGGTCTTCTGGTCTTCTGGTCTTCTGGTCTTCTGGTTTTCTGGTCTTCTGATCTTCTGATTTTCTGGTCTTCTGGTCTTCTGGTCATCTGGTCTTCTGGTCTTCTGGTCTTCTGGTCTTCTGGTCTTCTGGTCTTCTGGTCTTCTGGTCATCTGGTCTTCTGGTCTTCTGGTCTTCTGGTCTTCTGGTCATCTGGTCTTCTGGTCTTCTGGTCTTCTGGTCTTCTGGTCTTTTGATCGTCTGGTCTTCTGGTCTTCTGGTTTTCTGATCTTCTGATCTTCTGGTCTTCTGATCTTCTGGTCTTCTGGTCTTCTGGTCTTCTGGTCTTCTGGTCTTCTGGTCTTCTGGTCTTCTGGTCTTCTGGTCTTCTGGTCTTCTGGTCTTCTGGTCTTCTGGTCTTCTGGTCTTCTGGTCTTCTGGTCTTCTGGTCTTCTGGTCTTCTGGTCTTCTGGTCCTCTGGTCGTCTGGTCGTCTGGTCTTCTGGTCTTCTGGTCTTTTGGTCTTCTGGTCTTCTGGTCTTCTGGTCTTCTGGTCTTCTGGTCTTCTGGTCTTCTGGCCTTCTGGTCTTCTGGTCTTCTGGTCTTCTGGTCTTCTGGTCTTCTGGTCTTCTGGTCTTCTGGTCTTCTGGTCTTCTGGTCTTCTGGTCTTCTGGTCTTCTGGTCTTCTGGTCTTCTGGTCTTCTGGTCTTCTGGTCTTCTGGTCTTCTGGTCTTCTGGTCTTCTGTATCTTGAGTCTTCTATGTCTTGTGGTCTTCTAGTTCTGATCTTCTGGTCTTCTGGTTTTCTGGTCTTCTGGTCTTCTGACCATCTTGTCTTCTGGTCTTCTGGCCTTCTGGCTTTCTGGTCTTCTGGTGTTCTGGTTTTCTGGTCTTCTAGTCTTCTGGCCTTCTGGTCTTCTGGTCCTGTGGTCTTCTGGTTTTCTGATTTTCTGGTCTTCAGGTTTTCTGATCTTCTGGTCTTCTGGTCTTCTGGTCTTCTGGTCTTCTGGTCTTCTGGTCTTCTGGTCTTCTGGTCTTCTGGTCTGCTGGTCTTCTGGTCTTCTGGTCTTCTGGTCTTCTGGTCTTCTGGTCTTCTGGTCTTCTGGTCTTCTGGTCTTCTGGTCTTCTGGTCATCTGGTTTTCTGGTCTTCTGGTTTTCTGGTCTTCTGGTCTTCTGGTCTTCTGTATCTTGTGTCTTCTGTGTCTTGTGGTCTTCTAGTTCTGATCTTCTGGTCTTCTGGTTTTCTGGTTTTCTGGTCTTCTGGTCTTCTGACCATCTTGTCTTCTGGTCTTCTGGCCTTCTGGCTTTCTGGTCTTCTGGTATTCTGGTCTTCTCGTCTTCTGGTCTTCTGGTCTTCTGGTCTTCTGGTCTTCTGGTCTTCTGGTCTTCTGGTCTTCTGGTCTTCTGGTCTTCTGGTCTTCTGGTCTTCTGGTCTTCTGGTCTTTTGATCGTCTGGTCTTCTGGTCTTCTGGTTTTCTGATCTTCTGATCTTCTGGTCTTCTGATCTTCTGGTCTTCTGGTCTTCTGGTCTTCTGGTCTTCTGGTCTTCTGGTCTTCTGGTCTTCTGGTCTTCTGGTCTTCTGGTCTTCTGGTCTTCTGGTCTTCTGGTCTTCTGGTCTTCTGGTCTTCTGGTCTTCTGGTCTTCTCGTCTTCTGGTCTTCTGGTCTTCTGGTCTTCTGGTCTTCTGGTCTTCTGGTCTTCTGGTCTTCTGGTCTTCTGGTCTTCTGGTCTTCTGGTCTTCTGGTCTTCTGGTCTTCTGGTCTTCTGGTCTTCTGGTCTTCTGGTCTTCTGGTCTTCTGGTCTTCTGGTCTTCTGGTCTTCTGGTCTTCTGGTCTTCTGGTCTTCTGGTATTCTGGTCTTCTGGTCTTCTGGTCTTCTGGTCTTCTGGTTTTCTGGTCTTCTGATCTTCTGATTTTCTGGTCTTCTGGTCTTCTGGTCATCTGGTCTTCTGGTCTTCTGGTCTTCTGGTCTTCTGGTTTTCTGGTTTTATGGTCTTCTGTGTCTTGTGTCTTCTGTGTCTTGTGTCTTCTGTGTCTTGTGGTCTTCTAGTTCTGATCTTCTGGTCTTCTGGTTTTCTGGCTTTCTGGTCTTCTGGTATTCTGGTCTTCTGGTCTTCTGGTCTTCAGGTCTTCTGATCTTCTAGTTTTCTGGTCTTCTGGTCTTCTGATCTTCTGATCATCTGGTTTTTGAGATATCTCGAGAACAGAAGTAGAAAATCTTTGGATATCAGAACTTAAATTTACTGTCATAGATGTAAAAATTTACATTTTCCGATAAGGATCCAAAAAGTGTCAATCCATGATAACTTTGGTTCACTGGTTTCTGAGACATGACAGTTAAAAATAAATTGTCTAAAAAATAGTGTTTTTACTAGAATGATTCCAACGTTGTGAAAGATTAATCAATCGTGTTCGAATTTGTACCAATGATGCACATATAATAGGTTGACAAACAGTCAAAATTTGAAAATTTCAATCAGAAATGAAATTCAGAAACTCAAACTTCTTAAAACAAGTAAAGTCAATAGTTCCCGCTAACATACCAGGAACCAAGCCCGTGCACAAGGGGGGGGTTTTGGGGGTTAAACCCCTCCCATTACCGACGCTTTTTACACTAGGCGCCCCTCCGCCTTTTGCCGAAATTGTCAAAAACCCCTCCCTTGGTGCCACTTCTGTGCACGGGCCTGCCAGGAACACCAATATTTTCTTTCCATCCAAAAGCATCAAACATTCCTCAAAATGCGCATGTCTGTCTCCAAGCAGCCATCATCCGGCAAATATAGGCATAGACAAGCAACAGCATCACCGACATCGTCGGCAGACGTAACATTCCAACATCTGATCGCCGTCACGTCGCCGTGCTACGTTCTATCGTGGAACTGCTGTCCACTCTGACAGCATGATGTGTGAAAAACTGACAAAACAGTTCACGGGAGGAACGGACTTCAAACTCCGTATCTACCACCTGCCTCCGCAAGCACCCCCAACCAACTAACGTGGTGTAAAATCTATGGATTGGGAGTTTCTACAGAACCGATACAACACCTACAGTATCGGACAATAAAAATGCACCAAAGCCGTTTTCCCATACAAACTAGTCAACTTTGGATTGCCATATCTCAGTTATGTCTCAACCGATTGTTTTCATTTTTCTGTGACGAACTACAAAACATTTCAATTTTCAAAAACTATTGAAAAACTTCAGTGATAACTATTGATACAAAAGTTACAGATAGGTTGAATTTTGACAATAAAAATGCACCAAGACAAAAAATTGTGTAGCTAAAAATGTTGAAGTCAGATAGCTATAGTGTCTTCAGCAAATTTATTGGTCATCACACAAGAAACATATTTGCCGAAGACACCATAGTGATTTGACTTCAGCATTTTTGGCTACATAATTTTTTGTCTTGGTGCATTTTTATTGTCAAAATTCAACCTATCTGTAACTTTTGTATCAATAGTTATCACTGAAGTTTTTCAATAGTTTTTGAAAATTGAAATGTTTTGTAGTTCGTCACAGAAAAATGAAAACAATCGGTTGAGACATAACTGAGATATGGCAGTCCAAAGTTGACTAGTTTGTATGGGAAAACGGCTTTGGTGCATTTTTATTGTCCGATACTGTATATGCTACAAGCTAGAAAGTGCCATATAGTATCGTTCAACGTAAACGATTCTACATTTCGTCCATCAGCACTCGCCGACGTGGTCTGCTGCGAGTGCCGGTCAGTCGGGATCGTAGCCGAAGCCGAAACGTAGGACAGCAGGAGGAGCACCAAATAAACAAATAAAATAGCTGCATATAATGCGTAATGATGGTCATAAAAGTGGATTATGAGCGTGGAAGGGCTGCGCCTGAGGCCCAACGCTTGGGAGCTGAGGTTGGTACAGTGTTGCATTTTGGATAGGGTTTGCGAGAAAGTTGATTTTGTGAATTTTGACAAAACTTTATATGATTTTATTCATTGATCTTTAGTTCAAATTTTTATTAGTTCTGAGGAGGTCCTAAGAACCGCCATAAGCCTAAACATTGTTTTTGGTTTTATAATAATTTCAAAGACCTCCTCAAATCTGTTTGACTTAAATTTGGAAACCATGACAGAACGAAAGAAAACTTCCTTAACAACAATTTGTAGTCTAAATAGTTTTGAAGAGTTTATGAAAACTATCATAAAACTAAACATTCTTTAATTTAGGCTTACAAGTGCTTCTAAGAACCTCCTCAAGCTAATTTCTTTCTAAAATATGCCAAGTCATATTTTTGAGAGATATTAGCTTGAGGAGGTTCTTAGAAGCACTTGTAAGCCTAAATTAAAGAATGTTTAGTTTTATGATAGTTTTCATAACCTCTTCAAAACTTTTTAGACTACAAATTGTTGCTTGGTAAGCTTTCTTCCGTTTTCTCATGGTTTCAATTTTTTTAAAGTTATTTTTCTTTTCCATGTTTATATATTTGATTGTTTAATCTTTCATTTTTATCATTTTATGTTCAAGTTTTTATATTGAAGATGTTCTAGGGTTCGGCTGTTTCGGGGTTAATAACTAAGATTACCAAGCCGAACTCCCACCAATTGATGTTTTTATATTTATTTAATTTTGTAATGTTAAATAATATTGTCTGCTCTGCAAACCCTATCAATATGTCGGCAAAAGAGAAAAGTGTTTGACGGCCGCTGTAGCTGACGAACAGGCAATTATCCAGCATTGGTGAGATGCGATAGAAAAAACCAGACACGTCCAGGAAACATATACTGCAATCTAATTACCCATCGATGTAAAAGTATAAAACTACACAGATACACTAGTTGTTCTAGATTCCGTTCTACCAAGAACTAGAATAACGATTGGCACGTGCTTGCTGGCTCAATTTCTGGAAATCCGCCTATTCTAGGTTAGATCAACAATTCCTCTAAATCGAATCCGGAAAATCTTCATCCGCACTACCGACCCTTAATCAGATCATAAACAGACGAGCAGATGGAAACAAAATAAGAGAAAGCCGCCGTCGTCGATTGGAAACAATCATAAATACTCAGCTCAATGTCGAAGATTTGATTTACATCTTCTTGAGACCGTCGTCGGAGCCGACGCCGACGACGACGATGGAAAATCCGTAGCATTAAAGTGAAATACACAGCACCCTCTCCCATAGATCACTCTCGTTCGTGTGGTTAAATTAAATAGATGCAATGATCCACTTTCTTTGCCCGACCTCGGGAGCACCCATGGTCCCGAGGAAACTTCCTTGTGCTCCATCTTAAACAACAACGAAGTACTGAACTACGGGGGATGCTCACTTTCAATGAATCCCTTTGTTTATGACCAGACAGCGTTGGTGGCGGCAAAGATGCTGCGAAGTTCTTTCTTCCTCGTTGTTTTTCATTTATGGAAGGAAAGCTGTTTTCTTCATCGAGTGTCTGATGCACAGAAACGCTAGATAGGGGAATTGAAAGAGCATATAATTTATGCCTGAGTTATTTCATTCGCGTTTGAGTTATTATCTTCTTTTTGTTGATGGTTTAATTCCAAGTTCAGACAGATTCAGACACTGGGATTGCATCACGATTAGAAGGATTTGGACAACAACATAGACACACAAGCGTCGACTCGCAGACTGTTGAAACGGAAACTTTGGATGACAAACTTCATTACCTAACAAAAAGATCAGAAAACAAGAAGACAAGGAGATAAGAAGATCAGAAGACCAGAAAACCAGAAGACCAGAAGACTAGAAGACCATAACACCAAAAGCCCAGAAGACCAGAAGATCAGAAGACCAGAAGACCAGAAAACCAGAAGAACAGACGACCTAAAGACCAGAAAACTAAAAACAGAAGACCAGAAGAACAGAAGACCAGAAGACCAGCAGACTAGAAAAACAGAAGGCCAGAAGACCAAGAAACCAGAAGATCAGAATACCAGTAGGCCAGAAGACCAGAAAACAGACGACCAGAAGACCAGAAGACAAGAAAACAGAAGACCAGAAGATTAGAAGATCAGAAGACCAGAAGACCAGAAGACCAGAAGATCAGAAGACCAGAAGACCAGAATATTCGAAGAAAAAAAAACCAAAAGACCAGGAAACCAGAAGACCAGGACACCAGAAGACCAGAAGACCAGAAGACCTGAATACCAGATGACTAGAAAAACAGAAGACCAGAAGATCAGAAGACCAGAAGACCTGAGGACCAGAAGACTAGAAAACAGAATACCAGAAGACCAGTAGACCAGAAGACCAGAAGACCAGAAGACCAGAAGACCAGAAGACCAGAAGACCAGAAGACCAGAAGACTAGAAGACCGGAAGACCAGAAGACCAGAAGACCAGAAGACCAGAAGACCAGAAGACCAGAAGACCAGAAGACCAGAAGACCAGAAGACCAGAAGACCAGAAGACCAGAAGACCAGAAGACCAGAAGACCAGAAGGACAGAATACCAGAAAACCAGAAGACCAGAAGACCAGAAGATCAGAATACCAGAAACCAGCAGACCAGAAGACCAGAAGATCAGAAGATCAAAAGATCAAAAGACCAGAAGACCAGAAGACCATAAGACCAGAAGACCAGAAGACTGGAAGACCAGAAGAGCAGAAGATCAGAAGACCTGAAAACCAGAATACCAGAAGACCAGAAGATCAGAAGACCAGAAGGCTAGAAGACTAACAGGGTGGAAGACCAGAAGACCAGAAGACCAGAAGATCAGAAGACCAGAAGACCAGAAGGACAGAAGACCAGAAGTCCAGAATACCAGAAGACCAGATGACCAGAAGACCAGAAGTCCAGATGACCAGAAGACCAGAAGACCAGAACATCAGAACATCAGAAGACCAGAAGACCAGAAGATTAGAAGACCAGAAGACCAGAAGACCAGAAGACCAGAAGACCAGAAGACCAGAATATTCGAAGAAAAAAACCCAAAAGACCAGGAAACCAGAAGACCAGGACACCAGAAGACCAGAAGACCAGAAGACCTGAATACCAGATGACTAGAAAAACAGAAGACCAGAAGATCAGAAGACCAGAAGACCTGAGGACCAGAAGACTAGAAAACAGAAGACCAGAAGACCAGTAGACCAGAAGACCAGAAGACCAGAAGACCAGAAGACCAGAAGACTAGAAGACCGGAAGACCAGAAGACCAGCAGACCAGAAGACCAGAAGAGCAGAAGACCAGAAGACCAGAATACCAGAAGACCAGAAGACCAGAAGACAAGAAGACCAGAAGACCAGAAGACCAGAAGACCAGAAGGACAGAATACCAGAAAACCAGATGACCAGAAGACCAGAAGACCAGAAGATCAGAATACCAGAAACCAGCAGACCAGAAGACCAGAAGATCAGAAGATCAAAAGATCAAAAGACCAGAAGACCAGAAGACCATAAGACCATAAGACCAGAAGACCAGAAGACTGGAAGACCAGAAGAGCAGAAGATCAGAAGACCTGAAAACCAGAATACCAGAAGACCAGAAGATCAGAAGACCAGAAGGCTAGAAGACTAACAGGGTGGAAGACCAGAAGACCAGAAGACCAGAAGACCAGAAGATCAGAAGATCAGAAGACCAGAAGACCAGAAGGACAGAAGACCAGAAGTCCAGAATACCAGAAGACCAGATGACCAGAAGACCAGAAGTCCAGATGACCAGAAGACCAGAAGACCAGAACATCAGAACATCAGAAGACCAGAAGACCAGAAGACCAGAAGACCAGAAGACCAGAAGACCAGAAGAACAGAAGACCAGAAGATCACAAGACCAGAAGACCTGGAGACCAGAAGACCAGAACATCAGAAGACCATACCACTAGAAGATCAGAAAACCAGACGACCAGAGAACCATAAGACCAGAAGACCAGAAAACCAAAAGACCAGAAGACCAGAAGACCAGAAGACCAGAAGACCAGAAGACCAGAAGACCAGAAGACCAGAAGACCAGAAGACCAGAAGACCAGAAGACCAGAAGACCAGAAGACCAGAAAACCAGAAGACCAGAAGACCAGAAGACCAGAAGACCAGAAGACCAGAAGACCAGAAGACCAGAAGACCAGAAGACCAGAAGACCAGAAGACCAGAAGTCCAGAAGACCAGAAGACCAGAAGACCAGAAGACCAGAATACCAGAAGATCAGAAGACCAGAAGACCAGAAGACCAGAAGACCAGAAAACCAGAAGACCAGAAGACCAGAAGACCAGAAGACCAGAAGACCAGAAGACCAGAAGACCAGAAGATCAGAAGACCAGAAGACCAGAAGACCAGAAAACCAGAAGACCAGAAGACCAGAAGACCAGAAGACCAGAAGACCAGAAGACCAGAAGACCAGAAGACCAGAAGATCAGAAGACCAGAAGACCAGAAGACCAGAAGATCAGAAGACCAGAAGACCAGAAGACCAGAAGACCAGAAGACCAGAAGACCAGAAAACCAGAAGACCAGAAGACCAGAAGACCAGAAGACCAGAAGACCAGAAGACCAGAAGACCAGAAGACCAGAAGACCAGAAGACCAGAAGACCAGAAGACCAGAAGATCAGAAGACCAGAAGACCAGAAGACCAGAAGATCAGAAGACCAGAAGACCAGAAGACCAGAAGACCAGAAAACCAGAAGACCAGAAGACCAGAAGACCAGAAGACCAGAAGACCAGAAGACCAGAAGACCAGAAGATCAGAAGACCAGAAGACCAGAAGACCAAAAGACCAGAAGACCAGAAAACCAGAAGACCAGAAGACCAGAAGACCAGAAGACCAGAAGACCAGAAGACCAGAAGACCAGAAGACCAGAAGACCAGAAGACCAGAAGATCAGAAGACCAGAAGACCAGAAGACCAGAAGACCAGAGGACCAGAAGACCAGAAGGACAGAATACCAGAAAACCAGATGACCAGAAGACCAGAAGACCAGAAGATCAGAATACCAGAAACCAGCAGACCAGAAGACCAGAAGATCAGAAGATCAAAAGATCAAAAGACCAGAAGACCAGAAGACCAGAAGACCATAAGACCAGAAGACCAGAAGACTGGAAGACCAGAAGAGCAGAAGATCAGAAGACCTGAAAACCAGAATACCAGAAAACCAGAAGATCAGAAGACCAGAAGGCTAGAAGACTAACAGGGTGGAAGACCAGAAGACCAGAAGACCAGAAGACCAGAAGACCAGAAGATCAGAAGACCAGAAGACCAGAAGGACAGAAGACCAGAAGTCCAGAATACCAGAAGACCAGATGACCAGAAGACCAGAAGTCCAGATGACCAGAAGACCAGAAGACCAGAAGACCAGAACATCAGAACATCAGAAGGCCAGAAGACCAGAAGATTAGAAGACCAGAAGACCAGAAGACCAGAAGACCAGAAGACCAGAAGAACAGAAGACCAGATGATCACAAGACCAGAAGACCTGGAGACCAGAAGACCAGAACACCAGAAGACCATACCACTAGAAGATCAGAAAACCAGACGACCAGAGAACCATAAGACCAGAAGACCAGAAAACCAAAAGACCAGAAGACCAGAAGACCAGAAGACCAGAAGACCAGAAGACCAGAAGACCAGAAGACCAGAAGACCAGAAGACCAGAAGACCAGAAGACCAGAAGACCAGAAAACCAGAAGACCAGAAGACCAGAAGACCAGAAGATCAGAAGACCAGAAGACCAGAAGACCATAAGACCAGAAAACCAGAAGATCAGAAGACCAGAAGACCAGAAGACCAGAAGACCAGAAGACCAGAAGACCATAAGACCAGAAAACCAGAAGACCAGAAGACCAGAAGACCAGAAGACCAGAAGACCAGAAGACCAGAAGACCATAAGACCAGAAAACCAGAAGATCAGAAGACCAGAAGACCAGAAGACCAGAAGACCAGAAGACCAGAAGACCAGAAGACCATAAGACCAGAAAACCAGAAGACCAGAAGACCAGAAGACCAGAAGACCAGAAGACCAGAAGACCAGAAGACCAGAAGACCAGAAGATCAGAAGACCAGAAGACCAGAAGACCAGAAGATCAGAAGACCAGAAGACCAGAAGACCAGAAGACCAGAAAACCAGAAGACCAGAAGACCAGAAGACCAGAAGACCAGAAGACCAGAAGACCAGAAGACCAGAAGATCAGAAGACCAGAAGACCAGAAGACCAGAAGACCAGAAGACCAGAAGACCAGAAGACCAGAAGACCAGAAGATCAGAAGACCAGAAGACCAGAAGACCAGAAGACCAGAAGACCAGAAGACCAGAAGACCAGAAGACCATACCACTAGAAGATCAGAAAACCAGAAGACCAGAAGACCAGAAGACCAGAAGACCAGAAGACCAGAAGACCAGAAGACCATAAGACCAGAAAACCAGAAGACCAGAAGACCAGAAGACCAGAAGACCAGAAGACCAGAAGACCAGAAGACCAGAAGACCAGAAGATCAGAAGACCAGAAGACCAGAAGACCAGAAGATCAGAAGACCAGAAGACCAGAAGACCAGAAGACCAGAAAACCAGAAGACCAGAAGACCAGAAGACCAGAAGACCAGAAGACCAGAAGACCAGAAGACCAGAAGACCAGAAGATCAGAAGACCAGAAGACCAGAAGACCAAAAGACCAGAAGACCAGAAAACCAGAACACCAGAAGACCAGAAGACCAGAAGACCAGAAGACCAGAAGACCAGAAGACCAGAAGACCAGAAGACCAGAAGACCAGAAGACCAGAAGACCAGAAAACCAGAAGACCAGAAGACCAGAAGACCAGAAGACCAGAAGACCAGAAGACCAGATGACCAGAAGATCAGAAGACCAGAAGACCAGAAGACCAGAAGACCAGAAGACCAGAAGACCAGAAGACCAGAAGACCAGAAGACCAGAAGACCAGAAGACCAGAAGACCAGAAGACCAGAAGACCAGAAGATCAGAAGACCAGAAGACCAGAAGACCAGAAGACCAGAAGATCAGAAGACCAGAAGACTAACAGACTAGAATACCAGGAGACCAGAAGATAAACACGTTTCACTCTCAATAGAGCTTATGGCGATTTTACACGTTTTCACATGTTCACATGTTATGATTAAATTTTATTTTCGCCGATCATTAATCAAAAACCTTACTCTCTTTCCATTACAGACCATGACCAATCAGGAGTGCCAATGTAAACCGGCTTACAATTCGTGAAAACGTGATTCGACAATAGCTGCAGGAAAAATGTGAAACATCGATCCCACAACTGCCAGGGGTTTCGCGAAACAATGTGCAATAACTTCTTCCTGCGGTCATCGGAATAATCGGTAACAAGTACCTTCAGTGCAGTGCAGTGTGTGAGTGATTCGACGAAGTGATTCCCTGAACCTTCGAAACAAAAAAAAAAGTGCGACGGAGAGTGCGTCGGTTGTGCGCGCCTCCGTAAGATGCCTTGGGGCTGTCTCTGTTCCAAGGAAAAGAAACGCCCGCAAATTAGCAGTCCCATCCTCAAGGTAAGTCCGCACGTACATATAAGTCTGCAAAAGGAGACTCGGTTACTTGTTTCAATTGTGTCATACGGAGCAGGGTGGTATGGGCTTCATCGATGTAAACTTGGGTAAATGATTTTCATCCAAAAAACTTCTCTATAAAATATGCATTTTGAGGTGATTAAGGTAAAAAAAACTAGCTCTGGATTATCTTAGCACAATTTTATGTTGAAGTTAAGGCTCTCGCAATGCATTTCACCCCGCGATCCCCTATTGTGTTCATATGAGCTCTTCCATTCCATTCACAAAAAGGGAGCAAAGTCGAGGAAACGAAGATGCTGATAGCTTCATTAGGATTGTGATGCAAATTGAAATGCGCGTCGCCTTTTGAGGTTTAGACATGTGGCTTCCGTAGTTTTTTTTTTGCAGGGCGGGCACGCGGTCGGTCGCATACCTTCTCTACTGTACCTACACCACACCAAAGGTGACAGCTTCGACGATCTGCGCGTTGTGATTAACCCATAATCGCTAGCCCTTTCCCTGAATGAATGCAAAAAAAGAACGACACAACCTACTTCCGTTTTCTGCACGTGGAACGGAGTACTGTGCTACTCCAGTACCTATAGGGTGAAAGAGTTATTCCAACTGGGCTATCGAACGTGTTCAGCCGGCTGGAGTGCACGCGCTTCCATGTGGGTAATAATAATAATCACCAACATCATCATCATCATTTTCATAATCATCATTGGCATCACCAAAGCGAATAAATTATTTCCGCCCATTTACAACACTTCTTTGTCATAATTTCAATAAAAATTAATATGAAAAACAAACCGACCGCTTGTACGGTTTCGCACGATGCATTCCGAGCGAGATGATGAACGAACGTGTGAGTGAAGATGATAAGATCAGTCCGGCCGATCGTTTTCTCACGCATTTTGCTGGGAAAGCAGTCGTCTTTATGGATAGATTGATAACCTTTCATTTTATAAAATTTTCCTTTTTTCAAACATAGGCTGTTCTTTCAAGTTGAACTGCTCAATCAATCATCAGTAATTTAACTGCTGCTATATTTATTATTATTTTTTTGTGACCGACTGTTCTAGTAGGTATCTATAGGCGTTATAGTAGAAATCTTCATCAAAGATTCTCCCTTCTTTCATCATATACTGTTCTTTCAAAATATTGCCGGCGGTCTTACTACTAGTATGTTCTGTAAAAATGTCAATTCCAAATGCTACTTCGGTCATGGTTGATCCATTGATTTACAAAAAAAAACTGAAGAGTACTTAGCTTCAAATCTGTTTGTCAAACAAATTGAATCACATTGACTTTTGTTTTAAAGCCTGTTAATACACATAAAAATTATGCTCATAGATTTCCTTCGCTAGCAAGAATACTTTAAGACTTAAAGTTGAAGTCATCTGGATCATGTGTTTTACAATGACAATGAACTTTAGCAGATTACTACCACAATCACGATGACTCGTTTTAAAGGTATTATGCGTTTAAAGGGCGTTTTCATCGATTGAAAATTCAAAAATAAATAGAAAGAACAGCCTATGAATGAAAGAAGGAAAAATTATTATGAGCGTGTTCTTAATTGAGTGCCATGTCATTTTCAATCAGTACAACAGAAAAGAACGACCCATATTAAAAAAAATCAAACCACTTTGAAGCATCATGAAGAACATTATTTCTCGAAGAATTCATGGTAATTCCCTCACAATATCAATGAGATGTGAAAGTTTCCATGATATTGATATCTTTCTAAACACTATACATCGGCACACTTTGTACTCAGGCTAACTTTCCGCTACTTCGTTTTAATTACTAGTTCAGACAATGGAATTAATCAATAACATGATTAGAAACCAGTACTAAAAATAGTATTATAAATGTTTCGGGGAATCGGCACATTCGGGGAAACGGTACATTCGAGGAAACGGTGTATTCGGGGAAACGGTTCGTTCGGGGAAACGGTTCGTTCGGGGAATCGTTTTTTCGGGGAAATAACTTTCGAGGAAACTTCATTCGGGGAACTGGTTTTCGGGGAATTGTCGTACAATCCAATGATATCCCAATCAAGTTTAAGCAACGTTATATTTACGTTCCTGTAACAATGTGGTGAGGTTGATAAATTTTTGCAGTGGCTTGTTAACCCTTATGTGGCCGACAGGGTACCCGGGTACCCAGCGCCCATTTAAAAAGCACGGTGTAGAAAAAAGCAATAAGTTTGTCGGACACATAACGGTTAATGCCAAACATAGTTTGAACATGATTTCAACATAAGATGTGTACAGATACGATTATAGTACTGTATTACAACATCTTTTCCAAATTTCATTTTCAAAGATGTTTTCTGTGTTACTTGGGCTCAGTGTCGAAGTAATGACCTTTGAGTTATCGAGCCACACTTTACTCGTAACACCAAACACTACTTATTGAAGCAAGCTGATCAATTATCATGACGTTTTAACTCAACTCAGTGTATGTGGTAATGCACTTGGTTTACCAGCGCTGTGCGTGCGGCAGTTAGTAACGACGAAGCGACGCACAGTTTCCACTATCCTTCTTTGGTCAGCGCTACTCAGTATTGGTTATCAGGGCCACAAAACAAATATGATGAATTTGCAACCATATTGAAGGATTTTCATTTTCTTGTAGCTTTTTGGCACTGCATCCGTAGTATAACAGCACATTGTTCAATGTTATCCCATATCAAATCGCATTATGGCAACATAAACGAGTGTAGATTATGCGAGTTTGTATGTACGCTTTAACGAGTTTATTTTTAAATTTATGTGATTTTATTCGTACACTGAAAGACGGCTTGCGGTAATGTCAAGCACAAAAATGTTTTCAAATTTACTATGGCAAAACATAATCATCAACCCACAAATGCATCTTGTATGCACTTTGTTTCCTCTCATATTAACCGGTTCGATAGCCTAGTGGTAGCATGCAAGCTTGGTGATCCCATGGTTCTTGGCTCGAATCTGGTTGTCAACAGAAGCTTTTTTTTAATTGTAAATCGGATCCATGGTAAAATTTGTTGAATTGAAACGAAATTCAATCTGCACAAATTTAGTAGCGTATTTTAATTGACTCCAGTATAGTAATTTCAACCGCAAGCCATCTTTCAGTGTACACCATCCAAGTAACACATTTGTCACAGAAGAGTCACGGCAGTACTGGTTTTTGTTGTGCAGAAGTCACTGTGACTGATCTCTAACAAATAAACACTTACTTGCTAGAAGTAAGTCACTGCCACAGTGACTTCTGTGCATCAAAAAACCTGCGCCACCGTGACTCATCTGTGACAAGTGTGTTACTTGCCCAAGCAAACAGTAACAGCAACATCAGTTCAATTTATTCACTGTTCGTATTAAGGACGACAGAATACAATTGCGTAATAACATTATATAGTAACATAATAATAGCAAATGAAATACTTTAAAACCCCTCTGAAACCCGTTAAACCGATCTACGCCTTAGAACGCTTATGATAGGCCCCTGAAAACCTGTAGAGGTCTCCAAAAACCCCGGGAAACCTCAAAGGCGTCCTGAAAGTTCTCCAAAAAGCCTCTGAGCCTTTTGAAATGTCTTGAAGACTTTCCGAAATCTCATGAAACACTTCCGAAACATATTGAAACGCCTCCAAACCCCCTGAAGCTAACCTGGGAGTTTGTGAAATCTTTTAAGCTCCCAGGTCCCAGTCCCTGAAGCCTCCTCAAAACCAATTGAAGCGCCTTGAAACGCTTCTCAAACCCCTCTGAAGCCTGTCAAAACAATCTGTAAGACCTTGACCTACCTAACAACTTTACCGAAGACACTATCCTTCTTAATTATGAGAATCTTGAGCTGTCGCATATGGTAACAGCTGCTTGACAATCTAATATGGTTCCTGTACTGGAGTTTTGCTTCAAACTGTAGATAGCTCCTCTTGCGGCCAAGTCCCAACTAATCATATGAAACAAAGATCTAAATGGTAGATTTTTTCAAGTACTAAAACTTTGACGAAGCAAGGATTGCGCTATCTCTTAGCTCTCCCGAGATAATTGGCCACATACTAAATTACCCAAAATCCCGTAAGCTCTTAGTCTCCTATAAGGTTCACCCCTGTCTAGTTGGAGTCTTCTGGATAACATTCCGCTTAATAGGAATTCGTTTAGTTAGAGACTCGACTGCACTTTTAGAGCTCAAAACTTCATGAAACAGACAATGTCTTGATTTTTTTATTAGACTTTCATCTTGGATTCTCTGAACTTCGAGCATCTTTCCCATACCAAATATACCTAATCTGCATAGTTTTAGAGCTCAATACTCCATTAAACAACCGCCACACACTCAATCCTGAATTGCCTGTTCAGCACTTTTTTGACGGAAATAGAACAGCAAACCTATTTCGGTAGCTTCGGTAATTGAGGCTCAGCATACCAACTGTCAAAACCGGGTGCAAAAGGTAAACAATGCAAAATAGCTGTATTCAGCTGTTCTATTTTCGTCAAAAATTTACCGTACACGATATTCCAAATTAAGTGTGCATATTGAAATTTTGGTTTTTATTTTTGGACTATGAGCAAACTTCGTCTACCATGAGCAATTTTACACCAATTGGCGTGATTTAATATGTCACATATTAACATTTTTTGCACTTGAGGGGGTGAGAAGCAAAGGGGTATAGAAGACAAAATCCCACTTTCGAGTAAATGAGATTAAAAGTTTTTCATCAACTTTCCATCTTATACAAAATGTATGGAGTTTCAAAATCGACTCAATTTTTTCTAATCATCGTAAAAATAATCTTAAAAAAGTTCCAAAAAGGTTGAAATCGGAAGAATTTTTTGATATGCTCAGCTCTAAAAAGACAAAATGGTCACTAACACCCCTTTGCATCAGGGCCGCTCACTTTTAGGGACAGACTTGTTAGAATCCCGAAATGGCCGCCACAATGGCCGACTGTGGCGCCTACTCACAATTTCGAGCGCACAAATATCTTCGCAAACAAAATCAGCGCACCAGATCTTCTTATTTTAAGCTCATTACAAGTGAGTAAGAACAGAATAATAAAACCCACTGTTGTTTGAAGCTTGCTCCTCGAGATTTGTGCGTTTCAAGTTCCGATGTATTGTTCCAGCGAGATTTCAAGACGTTTGTCCTTTTAATGGCCCTAATCATTTTCAATAGCAAACAATTCAATGGAATAAAATTTCGGTTCGATTCATTCCGAAATTTTAAAAAATAGCTAATGGAAAGTGCCTTAAATCTAAGTGACCTTGTCTGTACACAGACATACATATACACACATACTGCATACATACACACATACAACTAAGTCGAATATAAGCAAGGACCTGAAAACGGCCTTGCTTCGACTCAGGGTGTCGATTGATGATGCCAAGCAGGAGCACGCGGTCGCGTTGCTGACTGCTGCAATGGCGGAACCTGCAAAGGAGAAAGTGCCAAAGTTTACCCAAACGGAGGCCTTCTCCTTCGCAGGTAGTCCGAAGAAAGTGGATGCGATTGCTCGCGACAAACGGGAGAGAGAGACACCTGCAGAAGCGGGTGAGGCAGCCGTCAGGTGAGGAGCTGTCTGGCGGCGCCCGCAAAGCCAGGCGCATAATTATCCCGAAGGTCGGCAACAATGCCGGAAAGTCGGAACCCAGCCAGGGTTCCCGGAAAGCTGGGAAGGGTGGGCCTGAAAAGGCTGGCCCGTCCCGGAACGATGGGAACAAGGGGTTGCGACCGTTGGTGGGCCCTCAGCAGCCACAGAGTAGGGCGAACCAAGGGGAGGACCCTCCTTGGACCAAGGTTGAGCGGAAGAAGAGGAAGACGAATGCGCCGGTAGAAGTACAGGACGCCAAGCCAAGGCGCAGGAGGGTACGTGCCAAGCGCGAGAAAGGTGACGCGCTCGTCATCAAGACGGTACAGTCCAAGTACTCGGACGTCTTGAAGGCGATGAGAAGCGACGCCAAGCTTGAGGGTCTGGGAGCCGGCGTACGCAGTATTAGAAGTACTCGTACGGGTGAAATGATCCTGGAGCTAAAGCGCGAGAAGGATCACAAGGGCGCCGCCTACAAGAGGCTGGCAAAAGAGGTCCTTGGTGATGAAGTAAAGGTGAGGGCTCTTACACATGAGGCGACTCTGAAGGTCAAAGACATTGACGAGATCACCGAAGTGGAAGAGCTCGTCGTGGCACTGCGGCAATAGTGCACAGTGCGATATGCAGGTAGCCGCCACAGCCGTTAGGCTATGGAAGGGGCCAGCAGGGACACAGATAGCTTTGGTTCAGCTGCCTGTGACGGACGTTAAGAAGTCCGATAAAGAAGGGAATATAAAGGTTGGTGCGTATGCCACCTGACATTCCACGAGCCACCAGAGGTTTGCTTTAGGCTGCTGGAACCAGGACACAAGTCTTGGGCCTGCAAAGGCCCTGACGGGCCCAAACTGTGTGCGGCGCTGAAGGCCATAAGGCCCAAAGCTACACGAGTCCACCCATCTGTATGATCTGTACCGGGAAATCCGCGAACAACAGACATCCGACGGATTGTCCAAGGTGCCCGGCCTTCAAGAAAGCCGCAGTGAATAAATCACAGTGCAGGTAACCCAGCTGAACCTGAACCACTGTGACGCGACTCAGCAACTGCTTTGTCAGGCGGTTTCTGCGTGGGAGAAGGATATCACCATCATAGCGGACACATACCGAGTACCCGCCGGTAACGGCAACTGGGTCACCGATGGGTCCAGAAAAATGGCGGCGATATGGACGACGGATAAATACCCCGTCCAGGAGTTGGTGTCTACTACCTATGAGGGCTTCGTGGTCGCCAAAGTAAATGGGGTCTTCTTCTGTAGCTGTTATGCGCCTCCACGGTGGCCGATCGTGCAGTTCACGCAAATGCTGGATCGCATAACGACCGTGCTAACAGAGCGAAGGCCGGTGGTAATAGCGGGTAACTATAATGCCTGGGCCGTGGAATGGGGAAGCCGTTTCGCGAACCAGCGGGGTCAGATCCTGGTAGATACTCTGGCCATCTTAGATGTCGACTTGGCTAATGTCGGTACCAAGAGTACCTATAGTCGAAACGGAGCGGAGTCAATTATTGACGTGACCTTTTGTAGTCCTGGCTTAACAAGTAGTTCGATCAGGAGAGTAGACGATAGCTACACTCACAGCGACCACCTGGCGGTTCGCTACAGTATCGACTACAACAACAGCAGGCAGCAAGTAGAAGAAGAGGCGGCTAGGCCAAGGTCAATTCCTCGCAGGTGGAAGACATCATACTTCGACGAAGGGGTATTTAGGGAGGCGCTCTGCCGTGAGCGAAACTTACTTGGCTTAGACGGCGACGAGCTGGCAGCGGTGCTCTCACGTGCGTGTGATGCGACCATGCATAGGCGAGTCCACCCTAGAAATGAGAGGCCACCGGCTTACTGGTGGACCGACGCGATTGTGGACCTGCGCCGCGCCTGCCAACGGGCTAGGATGGTGTTCGCCGCTGCAAAAGCCGCGCTTAAGACCGAGATAAGAGCAAGCAAAAAGGCCTGCTTTGACGGTCTCTGTCAGAGTGCCAATACGAACCCGTGGGGTGACGCCTACAGGATCGTTATGGCCAAGACGAGAGGTGTGATGGCTCCTACAGAGCAATCTGCAGAGATGTTGGAGGGGATCATTGGAGGACTTTTTCCGCGTCATGATCCTAATCTTTGGTCTCCTTTCGTAGGACAGCCGGGGACTGGGGCTGGCGATGAGGAAAGGGTCACCGATGTGTAACTTGCGGGGATAGCTAAGTCCCTTAGCGTAGGTAAGGCCCCAGGTCCGGACGGAGTTCCGAACCTGGCCTTAAAAGTAGCTATTGCAGAGGCTCCCGAGATGTTCAGGTCTGCTATGCAGAAATGCCTGGACGATGGAGTTTTCCCAGAAGCTTGGAAGAGGCAGAGCCTGGTACTATTGCCAAAGGCGGGAAAACCACCCGGAGACCCGTCGGCATATAGACCAATATGCTTGATTGACACGGCGGGGAAGGTGCTCGAAAAGATCATCCTCAATAGAATGTTGCGGTTCACCGAGAGCGAAAATGGTCTTTCGAGTAACCAGTACGGCTTCCGGAAGGGGAGGTCCACCGTAGACGCTATCTTGTCGGTTGCAAAAACCGCCGAGAAAGCACTCGAGCCTAAGAGGAGGGAAATTCGCTTTTGCGCGGTAGTGACTCTGGATGTAAGGAATGCGTTTAATAAAGGGTGAGTCGTTAATTATTGTGCCACCCTACCTTCAACTGATTCGCAAATTGTCTACAGTAAACGAAATGAAACCAAATTTTTACAGTAGTTTAGTATATGTATGTATTTCAACTTTTTGGTATAGGTTCAAATTTAGGATACGTTTTAGTGAAATTAACGACATTTTCAATTAACGCCCTCCATGTGGACATGTTCAGGCTCCACATGAAACAAAAAATTAAAGCTCTCTGGTTTGTTTATGCGCATCGTTCCTGGTTTTCACCCAGCTCCAAACTTATGTTTCACTGACAACCGTTCCTGAAGCCTATTGACAAACATTAAGATGACCCGATAATGTATAATCATCAATTCTTCCAAGGCGCGATACCATGATTTTTGATTTTAGTATGTGATTGTACAGCATCTTTTTTAGAACTGTTAACTTAATTTTTTCTATATCGACCAACAATAGACTATAAGGAGAAACTGTGCAAAATTTGGCGATTTTGGTGAAGTAGGAAAAAGGTAAGTTAGTTTGAAAATGGCACAATAATTATTGACTCACCCTTTAGCGCCAGCTGGTCTGCTATTGCCGATGCGCTCTTGCGTCTGGGGATACCGGAGTACCTGTACAAGATTCTCGGAAGTTACTTTTAGAATCGTGTACTAGTCTACGACACGGAGGAGGGTCGGAAGTGCTTTCACATAACCTCAGGACTCCCGCAAGGTTCCATCCTGGGTCCGGTGTTATGGAATGTCATGTACGACGAGGTGTTGAAGTTAGAGTACCCAGTGGGAGTGGTGATTGTCGGATTTGCCGACGACATTACGCTCGAAGTCTACGGTGAAACGATCGAGGAGGTAAAGTTGACTACCAACCACTCGATCAAGGTTGTGGAGGCGTGGATGCGGTCCAGGAATCTGGAGCTGGCTCACCACAAGACAGAGGTGACGGTTGTTAACAACCTGAAGTCGGAGCAGCAGACGGAGATCAGTGTAGGAGACTGTACTATCCTGTCAAAGCGCTCCGTCAAACACTTGGGCGTGATGATCGACGATAAGCTTACCTTCGGTAGCCACGTCGATTATGCCTGTAAAAGAGCCTCCACAGCTATTGCGGTACTGTCCCGGATGATGTCCAATAGCTCTGCGGTGTACGCCAGTAAGCTCAAGCTTCTGGCTAGTGTTGCTACGTCCATACTTAGGTATGGCGGCCCGGCGTGGGGCACCGCGCTAAGTACTAAATCCTACCGACGGAAGCTGGAAAGTACTTACAGGCTTATGTGCCTGAGGGTTGCGAGCGCGTACCGTACCGTGTCACAAGACGCTCTCTGCGTCATTACTGGTATGGTGCCTATCAGCATTCTTATCAGTGAGGACATGGAGTGCTTCGAAATGCGCGGCACAAGAGGCATACGCAGGACTGTCAGGATGGCCTCTATGGTCAAATGGCAGCGCGCGTGGGACAGTTCCACCAAAGGAAGGTGGACCCATAGGTTGATACCGAGGGTAGATAGTTGGATTAATAGGCGCCATGGGGAAGTTACATTCCACCTGACACAGGTCCTTACAGGTCATGGTTGCTTCCGACAGTATCTACACGGTTTCGGGCATGCGGATTCTCCCGAATGCCCAGTGTGCAATAGTTTAGAGGAAACGGCGGAACACGTTTTGTTCGTGTGTCCGCGTTTTCGCACAATGCGTGACCGTGTGCTTGGCACATGCGGGGAGGACACAACTCCGAACAATTTGGTCCAGAGGATGTGTAGGGATGAGCTTGGCTGGAACGCCGTTTCAACGGCTATCACCCATATCGTCTGGGAGCTACAGAGGAGGTGGCGCGTGGACTCGGAGAGTGGCTAGTCCAGATGCAGTACAAGAGGTGGTCCAGGGGTTCGGAGTCGGCTTCGTAGGTTATACCGATGCCCTGCGGTCGAGATCGACCCTTACAGCGATTAAGTGGCCGCGGAGAGGAAGTCCCGGTAGCGTTGCTGTCGTGGCGTCGGTCTACTGGGTTGGATCTGAGCCCGCGGTTAGAAATGGGTCGGGGTCGGGGCTGGTGGAGACCCTGCTGTCTGCAACCTTCTGGTGCATCTGATAGGTCCTGAAGGGTAGTGATACCCTTCCTTTGCGGGCAGGTCAGATCGCTTTGTACGTGGGCATCAGTTCTTGATGTCTGCTAAGCAGTTGAGCGCGGGCAGGGTTGACCCTGCCCGTTGATTGCACTAGAGTTTTGAATCATTGTCTTCCTTCAATTCCAGATGTTATGAAAAACATCAGCAGGACATAGTTATAACCTTTAGGCTGAAGCATGTTAATAATACGTTAAGTTTACGTATTAAATACGTTGGTGTATAAGATTATCAATTCGCCGTCTCTCTTCACTCACTTGAACATTATGTATAGAAAATCATTTGTACTTGAAGCTTTCCAATTATTCAAACTATAATACTTTATGCTTTGCGATTGTTGGTTGTCTGGACTTTATATTTCGTTGTCGTCCAGGCTCCAAATTTGCCTAACGAGTATAAGAATATTATCTAAAATTCTTGGCGATTGGGAAAGTCGCTTTAGTCCTAATGGGTCGGCAGAGGAAAGTCACTATTGAATTTCACCTTAGTGTCAGGCCTTTTATGTCATCTAAAATCATTTTGGGTACTTACGTGGCAGCTAAAACTCACTTATGAGCTATAATTTTGATTCCGCGAAACATTACAAATCAAAACACTCAGATTGGAGTCAGAAACTGCACTACAACTTTGTTATTGTTATACTTATGTTCAAAACAGGTATTCAATCACATCGTTGTATGCTATTTGGAAACGGATGTTGCAAAAACGTTATAATGATGTAATTTCAATGTATTTCAGTCGATTCAAGTAGTATTCGACAAACATGTTGTTTTGATGTATAACCGATGTTATTCAAACGTAATTTTAATATTCTGGTTTTTTTCCTATCAGGACTGATAGATTACAGTGCCTGCTGAAAAGTTTCATACTAATATTTGTATATATGACCGTTTGTTCATGTACAGATTCCAATTAAAAAAAATATTTATCTAGCGCAGTTCATACATTCAATGAAGTGATTTAATTTCCTTATTTATATGTAACGAATACAAGCACATCTTTAGTACAATGATTAAAAATAGCATTCCAAAACTTCCAGACGGTGCTGTGACAAGTAGCCACCATATCGCATGTCTGAAAATTTGTTCAAATTCTCACAAAATTCAGAGAGATGACCGAAAACTCCCTTCTTGATATCGATCGGATGGAAAGCGAATGAAAGCATGGAAGGCGAATGTGTTTATTTCACCAGAAATTTTGAATGGCACATGAAAATAAGTCATAGTGACCGAACATCGAGATGGTAAATTACAAATGAAATGTAAGGCTTGAATATTATTTTCAGCCATTACTAAATAGCACATAAACAGGTGTCACAATTATATGCGGTGTTCATTTGATAAATCGTGATTTTTCTGCTGCCAACAAGTTTTTACGTTGTCGCTGTGAACATATTCGATACTTAATGTTATGTTATAATAATGTATTGAAAAACATCTTTTGTAACATCATGAAGATGTTTTATAAGCCGCCATTTTTTGCGCTTTTTCGGTGATATAAGTGTACGAAAATAAGTTTTTCATAGTAAGAACAAAACATAGACGTTTGTATGGAGCATGTATTATATACATTACTAGCTGACCCGGCAAACTTTGTGTTGCCCCATTTTAATTGTGGATCTTTCACTACGACACTTTAAATTTGTTGAGTTCTGATGGTTTTTAATATCTTCTGTTCCGGTAGAATCTTTAGTGGAATCCCTGAAGGTGTTCCTGGTAAATTCCTCGAGGAATTGCTGGTAAATTACTGGTAAATCCTGGTGGAATTACTGGAGGAATCTCTTGAACAAATTTCTGAAGAAATCTCTGGAAGAATCCCTGGATTCTTTGAATTATTCGTTTAAAAACTCCTGGAGGATGATTTCCTGGAGAAATTCCTTGATAAATTGCCGTTGTAATTTCTGTGCGAATTATTGGATTAATTTCTGCAAGAATTCCTGAGGTAATTTCCGCAGGAGTTCCTGGGGTATTTCCTGGTGGAATTTTAAAGGTATTACTGGTGTAGTCCCAGAATCAAACCCTGAAGAAATGACTGGATGAATCCCTGGAGGAATGCCTATGAAAATCCCTGGGGGAACTCCTGGAGGAATGCCTGGAGGTATTCCTAAAAGAATTCCTGGAGGAATTCCAAGACCGATCCCTAGAGAAGCTCCTAAAGGAATGCCTAGAGACATGCCTGTGCGAATTCCTGGAGGAATATCTAAAGAAATTCCTTGAGAAATCTTCAGAGGAACTTCTGGAGAAATTTCTTGAGGATTTTCTTGAAGAATCGCTGGTAAATTTTCAGGTAGAATCCCTGGAGGAATCCTCCAAAGAATTTCAGGAGAAATTCATCGAGGATTTTTTAATTTAATTTTTACTGGAATTTCATGAAGTATATCTTGAAAATACCCTGAGGAATCACTGGAGGAATCCTTGAGAAATCTCCAAAGGAACTCCTGGAGGAATCCCTGCAGAAATTCCATTATGAATTTCCAGAGAAATTTCTGGAGGAATTCATGGAAAAATTTTTGGTGGAATATCTGGAGGAATCATCGGAAGAATCTTTAGAGGAATCCCTAAATGAATTTCTGGTAAATACCTGGACCAATTCCTGAAGGAATTCCTAGAGGAAATTCTTGTGGGATTCCTGGAGGGATCCCTTGAAGCAATTCCTGGAGAAATCTCTGGAGGAATCCTTTGAGGAATACCTGTAGGAGAAATTTCTGGAAAAAATCCTCAAGGAAATCCAGGAGGAAATGCCTGGATGAAATCCAGAATTCCTGAGGTAAATTCTGCAGGAATTCCTGAGTTAGTATCTGCAGGAATTCCTGGGGTAATTCCTGGTGGAAATCTTAAAGGTATTCCTGGAGGAGTCGCAGAATTAAATCCTGAAGGAATGCCTAGATGAATCTCTGGAGGCATCCCTTTAGAAATCCCTGGATGAATGCCTGGAGGTATTTCTAAAAGAATTCCTGGAGGAATTCCTAAAAGAATTCGTGCAGGAATTCCAAGGGCAATCCCTAGAGGAACTCCTGAAGGAATGCCTGAAGGAGCTCCTGAAGAAATTCCAGTAGCCATACCTGAGAGAATTTCTGGAGAAATCTCTAGAGAAATACCTTGAGCTATCTTCTAATGAACTCCTGGAGGAGTCTCTAGAGAAATCCCTAGAGAAATAGCTGGTGGATTTTATTGAAGAATCACTGGAGAACTTCCAGGAAGAATCCCTGGAGGAATTCTTGAACAAATCCCTGAAGGAATTCCTGGAGGAGTTTCTGGATGAACTCCTGTTAGAATCTCTAGAGGAATTGCTCGAGGTATATCTAGAGGAATACCTGGAGGAATTTCTATAGGAATCTCTAGCGAACTTTATAGAGGAATTCCTGGACGAATCCCTGTAGGATTTTTTAGACGAATCCCTGAAGGAATCCACAGAGGAATCCTGGAACAACTCCTGAAGGAATTTCTGGAGGAGTCCCAAGAAGAGTGTTTGGAGTTATTTTTAAAATAAACCAAAAGTTATTTCCGAATAATCTCAGAAGAAATACCCGGGTGATTTTTTCAAGAAACCCCATGAGGAATTCCTTAAGAATCACAGGAGAGTTTTCTTAGCGAATTCCTGGAAGATTCTGTAGGAATTACTGGATAAACAATTTTGAAGAATTGCATGTATGCAATAATTTCTAGAAGAAATATTCAAGGAACAATTGGATCTGTAGAATTTCTGCTAGACTTTCCTTTACAAATACTGCGAATATCAGATGGATTAATTGGAGCAATCTCAAGTGAAATTCTGGAAGACATCTCTGAAGGAATACCTGCAGAAATACTATAAGGGATCTCTGGTTTGAATCTCGAAGGAAACCGCGAATACAGCACTGGAACATTCACTGAAGGAACCTCTAAAGATATCTAAATCTCCACTTAAGGACAAATCCCCAAAGAAATGTCCTGTGGAATCCCTAGATGCATTCTTGAAGGAATCTCTGGGAGAATCCAGTCATTTTGATTCTTCAAAACTGCAATCCAGATTTGCTTATTCAAATATCGGGCGACCATGTCATCTCAAGTTAGGCCCCCTGCGCCCCCTCCAGAAAAAAATCTCCCGGTTTTTCCGGGTTGTAGTACTCCTCAGAAACCTGCCAGTTGGTGGCAGCCCTCTCAAGCCAGTTGAATTTTTCGGTCGGTGGATGCTAGCGCGATCATTCTGCGTCCCGATATCGTTTTACTTGTCCTTGCTTGGTGATATATAGGTCTGTACCATGGTAGTTAAATCGGACAGGCTGAATCCTGAAGCGCCTAAATATGCAGACCACCATCAATACTGGCGTACTCCTATTTCGTGAAGATACTCATCATTATCAACGCTCTATGACCTAAGCCGAAAAAATAGTGTCTTACCTGCTCTTACTGACGCCTTAGCTTGAGCAATCATATTGAATCTCTAGTTCTCCCCCAGAGGTAATCCGATTCATATTCGTCAAAGATAACACCGTGACATCACCTAAATCAAATCACCTTTTTCAGTTCCAAATTCCGTCCACACTATGTAAAAATGGCTTGAACGGAGTTGGGAACCGAAAAAGAAGTGATTGTGATTTGGTGTTGTCACGATGTATCTTTCGAATATATTTTTAGGTTCAAAAATATTATGATCACGAAATTTAACCTTTAGAAACAGTGTGTGAAGAACAGAGGCAGGGGTCCCTGCCCAAATGATCAAATCCCGATTCAAAGAAAAAAAAAGAATGACCACATTATTTAATTCACAACTTCCCGTAAGAAATTTTAGATATGGATTTTACGGACTGAACATTGCTTCCAAAACTAATGAAAACTGATAAAAAATTGAATGTTAAACTCAAGCCTAAATAAACTTTTCTGGGACATAGCCTTCTTTTAGGATTCAGATATAAGAAACTTACTCGATGTTAGCTGAATTTGTAGATTAATTTTTGGTATTCATCCCACTGCGTGCGGATTTTGAATTTTATTAGGGGGAAATTGAAGCGATTGCATTCATGGCACCTACCTATTTCGATCCCCAAGAATCGACAACCCAACCGCTCAGTTATACCCAAACCAATTGCTCGTGTAAAGGATGAAAAGCTAGGGGCGGGACAGCTCTAATATTAATTAGCGATATTAGCAGTATTAGAAAATATTAATCTCAGAGCCCTACCAAATTTAAACAAAGTAAGCCACGTCGATTGAACTGAAATGATTTGGGATGACAACCGTGATGACAACCAAAAAAATGATCGTGGTGCTTTGATCGTCTTTGTGTATGAGTAAATGAATCAGGAAAAAAAACTAAAGTCGGCAAAATCTTGCTCTCTTATTGAGCTTCTCATACAAGCTCATGCCAAGAGAATCAATTTGGGACTCTCAGATGACGGACAACTGCAAATAGTCGTGATTATTGTCGTATGTGTCGTATCGTTTGGTCTGAAGATCTTATACAATATTGAGGTCACATCACCGGAGATTATTCGATATTCGATTAGCTTGGCTATTGATTATTGACTGGAATCAGCAAAAATATCCTAGCTCAAAAATGCTTCCGAAAAATTAAACTAAAGTGCTTTATTGGCAGAATACTGCACCGTCGCACATCCAAGGGAAGTGCAAATGATATTCTCAGTTTAACAGTTCAGTTTTTTTATATTCATGCAACTTAGAAGTTTAGCAAACAACATTAGTGGTCGTTTTCCTCGAGAAATTCAATTAAGCCATTTCTTATGATTCCTCCTAGCCTCTTAGCCATGGGCTTTCGATTCCCATGTCCTCGATGATTATGCTATATGCTGGAGCCGTGGGTGGAGCTCAGTTTATTCTCCCAGCTAAAATAATCAATAGAAATTTAAGTGTTTATCCGAACAAATTGTAGAAAAGTTGCGAACATACCGTACCTCCACCTCGCGTCTTCATGACAGTTTTTGATTATTGCATGAAAAGTCATGACATACTATCCAAAAAACGATTCGGTTGACGGTGAAGATTAGGACATTAATATTTATTAGGCAGTATTAGAGTCGGTATTAGAAGCTGTCCCGCCCCTAGATGAAAAGTAACTTCTGTAGGACGTCTTCTATGCCTATATGGAAAGCAATAGATTTACCTTCGTTCCATTTCGTGAGTTTTCAGAGAGATTTTGGTCTTATAGGTAATAATAGCTTCGCGGTCGTCCTTGGCTGTGTCAATTTTGCCAACGTTGGATTGGTCTTTTTTTCGAATTTGAATGCGTAGGTAGGTAGGAATGGAGTGTCGACAAATTACCTGACCGACAGCGCTAAAAGACGCATGAGCTAACGCAATCAGTCCGGACTTCTTGCGTTTCGCAATCACCATTGAAAGTAATGTACCTACCTAGACTATGATTGTCAGTAACTTTGCCATACTCCTGGGAAGCTACAGGACGCTGGCACATCCGGCCCGTCTCCAATCAGGTATGTGTCGTAAAATCTATTGATTGAGGCGGTTCCGCGATCAACAAAATAGTTTCAAAATTGAACCACTTCTGAAATGTTTGTTGCACATAGCTGTCCCGGCAAACGTCGTACTGCCTGCCTACTGTGTTTTTTGACATGCAGCTTCAAAGGGACGTCCCCCGCAAAGTCATCTGTGTGGGAACCACCCGTTCCCGAGACCGGATAGGTCCCGCACCAAGCTAAGAACCTTCCCCGGCCCCAACAGTACCCACACACAAAATTTCACACCGATCGGTTCAGTAGTTTCCGAATGCATAGCGGTCAGACAGACAGACAGACAGACAGACAGACGGAAATTCATTTTTATATATATAGATAGATAGATATATATAGATTATAGATTACTAGCTGTCCCGGCAAACGTCGTACTGCCTGCCTACTGTGTTTTTTGACATGCAGCTCCATAGGGACGTACCCGGCGAAGTCATTTGTATGGGAGCCCCCCGTTCCAGAGACCGGAGAGGTCTCACACCAGGCTAAGAACCTTCCCCGGTCCCCAAAATACCTACACACAAAATTTCACACCGATCGGTTCAATAGTTTCCAAATGCATAACGGTCAGACAGACAGACAGACAGACAGACAGACAGACAGACAGACAGACAGACAGACAGACAGACAGACAGACAGACAGACAGACAGACAGACAGACAGACAGACAGACAGACAGACAGACAGACAGACAGACAGACAGACAGACAGACAGACAGACAGAAATTCATTTTTATATATATAGATAACAAGTTGTGTTACTTGGGATGTGCACAAGCCCCTCTCTGAAGCAATACCTTCTTGGTGGTTCCGGAGAGACGAAGGGATTGGCGACCATAGGAATGTGTTTAGTGGGTCGAGGAGAGCGTAGCCCTGGCTTTGACAATTGTAGTAGAAGACGGCCTCAGCTCCACACTACCCTAACCTTCCCGTTAGGGTGTCTGTTTGCAGATTATATACCTATGGTTCAGAAAAAAAAGGTTGCAATCATCGCTTTCTTCCCCTTCCTCACAATGACCAGCAACCGGACGTGGCAGGCACCATTGATTATCGCCTAAAACTAGAAGATCACGAACGCTCTCGCACTGAAAATGTCTGCTAGGGTCCGGTAAAGATCTCATTAGTTCCTTGTGTGAGTGTAGCTGGTCTGGCGATACTGAAGTAGCATCTACGGGCGGTCAATCAAGTTCAAGCTCAATGACTGTGTGGCAGAAAGTTTACGTCGGTGCATAGATGCCATTAAGAACTTGGAGAACCCAGAGTTCCTCTTCTCCCTGCATTCAAAGGCAAAGGATCACCAATTTCATCATTATCCAATTTTCGAGGCATTGCAATTGTCGAAAGTCCGAATAGGCGGAGCCAGAACTCACCTATCCTTTATCTTTTGCTTTTATTTGCCGCAAAGAAAACGTACCTCCATAACTATGCGATCAACAGATGATTACAGAGACCTTTCGCACCGTGTCGCCGCCAGCTGTAGGTAATTGTACTATATGCGATGCGCGGAATCCTGCGGCCAATTCGGATTTTGCGTGAAACCAATTTTCGCCCATTTATTCCGAACGGTGATGATGATGGGCTACATATGCCATTGCGCCTTCGGCTAGTATCCCTTTTGCGTTCGATCGGTAGCCAACGGTAGTCATCATGGTGGCGTCTGTAATTTTCCTCTATCCCTTGAGCGAACTGAAGGAACCTCAACGGAATGCACTTTTTGCTTATATGTAATTCTTTCTCCCAATTTGATGCGCTTGAACTGTTGCAACTTCATTGGTGCAAACTCCCATCGGCACCTTGTTGTCGATGCTGCTGTGAATATTCTCCGGAGCGGCGTTCGGGGATAATTTATGGTTGCACTAATGTAGCTAGCAGAAGTGGCTCTTCCTCCAACAACAGCGGGTAGGTTAGGCACTCAATCGAAGTGGATTTGAAATCGATTTGCGTCGCTTTTTTCTTCCGATATGGACGACGCAAATTGACGGTCTGGTAAAATGGACCCTTTAAAATGTCAAATAGTTCCACCGCCAACACATCACTCGACACGGGGGAACGACGACATCTGCTGTCGCAATTTTCCATTCATTCACAACTTTTTTCTTCCTGTCGCCGGGGCGTTTCATTCAACAGAGCCATCAACGCTCGCTCGCACGCCAAGTGACCTAGATTGCGAACAGCCACACGGCGGAAGAAAGGGACCCGACGTTATTCAACTTTGTTCTCGGGCTTGTCATCCATCGGGGCATAGTGGTTGTGGAAATGACGACGAAGGAGCAAGGAAGAGATTTGAATTTTTAGCTTCCCTCCTCGTCGGCCTCGTGCTGGAGGATCGTGAACCCGTCACGTTACACAGCCAGCAGGGCGCGAGGGATTCCTTTGTCGAAATGGCGTGTGGATTCCGCATAGCGCGCGTTCTACAGAAGTGCATTGTCGTCGTCGTCGTCGTCGCCTGCATTCCGATGATGCAGAGCATTTCGCTTTCTTTTTTGCCTGTAAAGAGGTTGCCGTGATACATTTCACACCGTTTACTGATTTGGATGACAAAAACTGAAGAGAATTTCAAGTGCATTTCCTCCTTTGTGGATACATAACCCTTTGCTTGGGGCTTGTCTTAAGCCGAGGTGTGTTGTGGAGATAGTGACATGATGTTTTGCAAAACAATCAAGCATACCTACCTTTTTGCTGAATGATGAAAGAAATGTACAACATGCGTTATCCGCTCTTCTTCTTCTTCTTTTTCTTCTACTTTTTTCTTCTTCTTTTCTTTTTTTTTTCTTCTTCTCCATCTTTTTTTTCTCTTTCTTCTTCTTCTTCTTCCTCTTCCTCTGTTCTTCTTCTTTTTCTTAATCTACTTCTTCTTTGTGGTTGAGCTTAAATTAGTCAATACAAACTGAACTGAAGTAGCAGCATCGATTCACTCAACGTCATTCAGGTGTTTATACTACTTCCAGCTTTCAACTATCTCATATTCTCGAGATATATTCTTAATTCATGCTCATTTAGGTTAAAGAAGCAATGTCTGACGTGCATATCTCTTTGCAAAACCAAAAAATGGTTCAGAAAATTACAATTTTTGAAACTCCCACAAAACTGTTACTCACAGCAAGTACGCGACGTCAATCGGTTTACATATATCTAAACCAATTTGCTGCTCGTCTATTTGCCAGGGCGGCGAACAAATCAGCGACCATAAAAGTAATCCCCCTTGGGGAGAATCCATCCAAATGGATGCGTTGGCGACCGCAGTCGGCAGTCCGCTCGACGTGCGAATCGTATTTCCCAGGGTGTCTGAACTGTCTGTCTACCAACCTCGTGCTTCCCTAATGTAAGTTGTCTGTCTGCTGTTCTGTTGGGGAATGCGAGCCGCGCGAACAACATCTGGATTTCATATTTGCAATATTTTCGGTCGTTTACTGGTCGGTTACTTGATTCTTGATCTGTGCGGTCAGTGGCTTGCGGCTCGGTCGTTCGTTGTTGTTTTGATTCGATACAATTTGCTCTCCTTTTATCCACTAGTGTACTAGAGTCCACTGTACTGGACGCAACAGAGAGTTGGGATAGATTGCTCACCAAGCCGCACATCGTCGGTTCCCAGCGGGATTCAATTACCTTCACGCTTGACCGACGATGAACGCTTGGAAGTCAGCAATAAAGTCAGGGTAGCTTGGTGATTGCGGACATAAAATACACAGCTTGTTTACCAAATGTATGGCAGACCAGAGAACCAGAAGATCAGAAGACCAGAAGACCAGAAGACAAGAAGACCAGAAGACCAGAAGACAAGAAGACCAGAAGACCAGAAGACCAGAAGACCAGAAGACCAAAAGACCAGAAGACCAGAAGACCAGAAGACCAGAAGACCAGAAGACCAGAAGACCAGAAGACCAGAAGACCAAAAGACCAGAAGACCAGAAGACCAGAAGACCAGAAGACCAGAAGACCAGAAGACCAGAAGACCAGAAGACCAGAAGACCAGAAGACCAGAAGACCAGAAAACCAGAAGACCAGAAGATCAGAAGACCAAAAGACCAGAAGACCAGAAGACCAGAAGACCAGAAGACCAGAAGACCAGAAGACCAGAAGACCAGAAGACCAGAAGACCAGAAGACCAGAAGACCAGAAGACCAGAAGACCAGAAGACCAGAAGACCAGAAGACCAGAAGACCAGAAGACCAGAAGACCAGAAGACCAGAAGACCAGAAGACCAGAAAACCAGAAAACCAGAAGACCAGAAGACCAGAAGACCAGAAGACCAGAAGACCAGAAGACCAGAAGACCAGAAGACCAGAAGACCAGAAGACCAGAAGACCAGAAGACCAGAAGACCAGAAGACCAGAAGACCAGAAGACCAGAAAACCAGAAGACCAGAAGACCAGAAGACCAGAAGACCAGAAGACCAGAAGACCAGAACGCCAGAAGACCAGAAGACCAGAAGATCAGAAGACCAGAAGACCAGAAGACCAGAAGACCAGAAGACCAGAAGACCAGAAGACCAGAAGACCAGAAGACCAGAAGACCAGAAGACCAGAAGACCAGAAGACCAGAAGACCAGAAGACCAGAAGACCAGAAGACCAGAAGACCAGAAGACCAGAAGACCAGAAGACCAGAAGACCAGAAGACCAGAAGACCAGAAGACCAGAAAACCAGAAGACCAGAAGACCAGAAGACCAGAAGACCAGAAGACCAGAAGAGCAGAAGACCAAAAGACCAGAAGACCAGAAGACCAGCAGACCAGAAGACCAGAAGACCAGAAGACCAGAACGCCAGAAGACCAGAAGACCAGAAGACCAGAAGACCAGCAGACCAGAAGACCAGAAGACCAGAAGACCAGAAAACCAGAAGACCAGAAGACCAGAAGATCAGAAGACCAGAAGACCAGAAGACCAGAAGACCAGAAGACCAGAAGACCAGAAGAGCAGAAGACCAAAAGACCAGAAGACCAGAAGACCAGAAGACCAGAAGACCAGAAGACCAGAAGACCAGAAGACCAGAAGACCAGAAGACCAGAAGACCAGAAGACCAGAAGACCAGAAGACCAGAAGACCAGAAGACCAGAAGACCAGAAGACCAGAAGACCAGAAGACCAGAAGACCAGAAGACCAGAAAACCAGAAGACCAGAAGACCAGAAGACCAGAAGACCAGAAGACCAGAAGACCAGAAGACCAGAAGACCAGAAGACCAGAAGACCAGAAGACCAGAAGACCAGAAGACCAGAAGATCAGAAGACCAGAAGACCAGAAGACCAGAAGACCAGAAGACCAGAAAACCAGAAGACCAGAAGACCAGAAGACCAGAAGACCAGAAGACCAGAAGATCAGAAGATCAGAAGATCAGAAGACCAGAAGACCAGAAGACCAGAAGACCAGAAGACCAGAAAACCAGAAAACCAGAAGACCAGAAGACCAGAAGACCAGAAGACCAGAAGACCAGAAGACCAGAAGACCAGAAGACCAGAAGACCAGAAGACCAGAAGACCAGAAAACCAGAAGACCAGAAGACCAGAAGACCAGAAGACCAGAAGACCAGAAGACCAGAACGCCAGAAGACCAGAAGACCAGAAGATCAGAAGACCAGAAGACCAGAAGACCAGAAGACCAGAAGACCAGAAGACCAGAAGACCAGAAGACCAGAAGACCAGAAGACCAGAAGACCAGAAGACCAGAAAACCAGAAGACCAGAAGACCAGAAGACCAGAAGACCAGAAGACCAGAAGACCAGAAGACCAGAAGATCAGAAGACCAGAAGACCAGAAGACCAGAAGACCAGAAGACCAGAAGACCAGAAGACCAGAAGACCAGAAGACCAGAAGACCAGAAGACCAGAAGACCAGAAGACCAGAAGACCAGAAGACCAGAAGACCAGAAGACCAGAAAACCAGAAGACCAGAAGACCAGAAGACCAGAAGACCAGAAGACCAGAAGACCAGAAGACCAGAAGACCAGAAGACCAGAAGACCAGAAGACCAGAAGACCAGAAGACCAGAAGACCAGAAGATCAGAAGACCAGAAGACCAGAAGACCAGAAGACCAGAAGACCAGAAAACCAGAAGACCAGAAGACCAGAAGACCAGAAGACCAGAAGACCAGAAGACCAGAAAACCAGAAGACCAGAAGACCAGAAGATCAGAAAACCAGAAGACCAGAAGACCAGAAGACCAGAAGACAAGAAGACCAGAAGACCAGAAGACCAGAAGACCAGCAGACCAGAAGACCAGAAGACCAGAAGACCAGAACGCCAGAAGACCAGAAGACCAGAAGACCAGAAGACCAGAAGACCAGAAGACCAGAAGACAAGAAGACCAAAAGACCAGAAGACCAGAAGACCAGAAGACCAGAAGACCAGAAAACCAGAAGACCAGAAGACCAGAAGACCAGAAGACCAGAAGACCAGAAGACCAGAAGACCAGCAGACCAGAAGACCAGAAGACCAGAAGACCAGAACGCCAGAAGACCAGAAGACCAGAAGACCAGAAGACCAGAAGACCAGAAAACCAGAAGACCAGAAGACCAGAAGACCAGAAGACCAGAAGACCAGAAGACCAGAAGACCAGCAGACCAGAAGACCAGAAGACCAGAACGCCAGAAGACCAGAAGACCAGAAGACCAGAAGACCAGAAAACCAGAAGACCAGAAAACCAGAAGACCAGAAGACCAGAAGACCAGAAGACCAGAAGACCAGAAGACCAAAAGACCAGAAGACCAGAAGACCAGAAGACCAGAAGACCAGAAGACCAGAAGACCAGAAGACCAGAAGACCAGAAGACCAGAAGACCAGAAGACCAGAAGACCAGAAGAACAGAAGACCAGAAGACCAGAACGCCAGAAGACCAGAAGACCAGAAGATCCGAAGATTAGAAATTTATGGGATCTGGATTGGATTTGGATTGAATTCGGAATGGATTCGGATTGGATTTGGATTGGATTTGGATTGGATTTGGATTGGATTTGGATTGGATTTGGATTGGATTTGGATTGGATTTGGATTGGATTTGGATTGGATTTGGATTGGATTTGGATTGGATTTGGATTGGATTTGGATTGGATTTGGATTGGATTTGGATTGGATTTGGATTGGATTTGGATTGGATTTGGATTGGATTTGGATTGGATTTGGATTGGATTTGGATTGGATTTGGATTGGATTTGGATTGGATTTGGATTGGATTTGGATTGGATTTGGATTGGATTTGGATTGGATTTGGATTGGATTTGGATTGGATTTGGATTGGATTTGGATTGGATTTGGATTGGATTTGGATTGGATTTGGATTGGATTTGGATTGGATTTGGATTGGATTTGGATTGGATTTGGATTGGATTTGGATTGGATTTGGATTGGATTTGGATTGGATTTGGATTGGATTTGGATTGGATTTGGATTGGATTCGGATTGGATTTGGATTGGATTTGGATTGGATTTGGATTGGATTTGGATTGGATTTGGATTGGATTTGGATTGGATTTGGATTGGATTTGGATTGGATTTGGATTGGATTTGGATTGGATTTGGATTGGATTTGGATTGGATTTGGATTGGATTTGGATTGGATTTGGATTGGATTTGGATTGGATTTGGATTGGATTTGGATTGGATTTGGATTGGATTTGGATTGGATTTGGATTGGATTTGGATTGGATTTGGATTGGATTTGGATTGGATTTGGATTGGATTTGGATTGGATTTGGATTGGATTTGGATTGGATTTGGATTGGATTTGGATTGGATTTGGATTGGATTTGGATTGGATTTGGATTGGATTTGGATTGGATTTGGATTGGAATTGGATTGGATTTGGATTGGATTTGGATTGGATTTGGATTGGATTTGGATTGGATTTGGATTGGATTTGGATTGGATTTGGATTGGATTTGGATTGGATTTGGATTGGATTTGGATTGGATTTGGATTGGATTTGGATTGGATTTGGATTGGATTTGGATTGGATTTGGATTGGATTTGGATTGGATTTGGATTGGATTTGGATTGGATTTGGATTGGATTTGGATTGGATTTGGATTGGATTTGGATTGGATTGGATTGGATTTGGATTGGATTTGGATTGGATTTGGATTGGATTTGGATTGGATTTGGATTGGATTTGGATTGGATTTGGATTGGATTTGGATTGGATTTGGATTGGATTTGGATTGGATTTGGATTGGATTTGGATTGGATTTGGATTGGATTTGGATTGGATTTGGATTGGATTTGGATTGGATTTGGATTGGATTTGGATTGGATTTGGATTGGATTTGGATTGGATTTGGATTGGATTTGGATTGGATTTGGATTGGATTTGGATTGGATTTGGATTGGATTTGGATTGGATTTGGATTGGATTTGGATTGGATTTGGATTGGATTTGGATTGGATTTGGATTGGATTTGGATTGGATTTGGATTGGATTTGGATTGGATTTGGATTGGATTTGGATTGGATTTGGATTGGATTTGGATTGGATTTGGATTGGATTTGGATTGGATTTGGATTGGATTTGGATTGGATTTGGATTGGATTTGGATTGGATTTGGATTGGATTTGGATTGGATTTGGATTGGATTTGGATTGGATTTGGATTGGATTTGGATTGGATTTGGATTGGATTTGGATTGGATTTGGATTGGATTTGGATTGGATTTGGATTGGATTTGGATTGGATTTGGATTGGATTTGGATTGGATTTGGATTGGATTTGGATTGGATTTGGATTGGATTTGGATTGGGTTTGGATTGGATTTGGATTGGATTTGGATTGGATTTGGATTGGATTTGGATTGGATTTGGATTGGATTGGATTTGGATTGGATTTGGATTGGATTTGGATTGGATTTGGATTGGATTTGGATTGGATTTGGATTGGATTTGGATTGGATTTGGATTGGATTTGGATTGGATTTGGATTGGATTTGAATTGGATTTGGATTGGATTTGGATTGGATTTGGATTGGATTTGGATTGGATTTGGATTGGATTTGGATTGGATTTGGATTGGATTTGGATTGGATTTGGATTGGATTTGGATTGGATTTGGATTGGATTTGGATTGGATTTGGATTGGATTTGGATTGGATTTGGATTGGATTTGGATTGGATTTGGATTGGATTTGGATTGGATTTGGATTGGATTTGGATTGGATTTGGATTGGATTTGGATTGGATTTGGATTGGGTTTGGATTGGATTTGGATTGGATTTGGATTGGATTTGGATTGGATTTGGATTGGATTTGGATTGGATTTGGATTGGATTTGGATTGGATTTGGATTGGATTTGGATTGGATTTGGATTGGATTTGCATTGGATTTGGATTGGATTTGGATTGGATTTGGATTGGATTTGGATTGGATTTGGATTGGATTTGGATTGGATTGGATTTGGATTGGATTTGGATTGGATTTGGATTAAATTCGGATTGAGTTTGGATTGGATTTGGATTTTCTATTCTTTTGGTACTCTTGTCTTCTTGCCTTCTAGTCTACTGGACTTCTTGTTTTTGGTTGTCTGGTCTTCTTGTCTTCTTGTCTGCCAGTGCTTTTGTATTCTGGTTTTTCTGGTGTTCTGGTCTTCTTGTCTTCTCGTTTTCTGGCCTTATGATCAACTGGTCCTCTCGTTTCTGGTCTTCTTGTCATTTCGTTTCTGGTTTCTGGTCTTCTGGTTACGATCTTCTGATCTTCTGGTCTTCTGGTTTTCTAGTCTTCTAGTCTTTCGCATTTTGGTCTTCTGGTCTTCTGATCTTCTGGTCTTCTGGTCTTCTGGTCTTCTGGTCTTCTGGTCTTCTGGTCTTCTGGTCTTCTGGTCTTCTGGTCTTTTGGTCTTCTGGTAAACTAGTCTTCTGGTCTTGGTTTTCTGCTCTTTTGGGATTCGGGGCTTCTGGTCCTATGTTCTTCTGGTCACTGATCTTCTGGTTTTTGGTCTTCTGGTCTTCTGGTACTCTAGTCTTCTGGTCTTCTTGTCTTCTAGTCTTATGCTCTTATGGTCTTCTGGTCTGCTGGTCTGCTGGTCTTCTGGTCTTCTGGTCTTCTGATCTTCTGGTCTTCTGGTCTTCTGGTCTTCTGGTCTTCTGGTCTTCTGGTTTTCTGTTTTTCTGGTCTTCTGGTCCTCTGGTCTTCTGGTCTTCTGGTCTTCTGGTTTTTTTTTTTTTTTTTTTTTTTTTTTTTTTTTTTTTTTTTTTTTTTTTTTTTTTTTTTTTTTCATCAAGAATCGCTCCAGATATTATTTATTTATTTATTTAGCATTTATTTCCAGTAGTGTAAGGTAAACCTTTTAAATTACTACATTCGATACACATTCAGAGTTTTATAACATACATTACATTAACACTAACAATTTACGTTTGATATTTAACAATTAAACATTTACAGTCTATTACAAAAATTGAGGCATTTATCTTTAAAGTTTTTTTCTGATGCTTCTCGTTTTATATCATTAGGCAAACTATTCCAATTCACTATTCCTCTAACAAACATTGATCTAGAATATATCAAGGTGCGATTTGCTGGGATCACTAAATTCTGTGAGCGTTGTCCTCGGAAAGGGATAAGTTTTTGAAAAAGAATCGGTGGATTTTGAGTTTTCATTAATTTCCTTAGAAATATACAAGAGCGAAACACATAGAATTTTTCAAACGGACAGCCAAGTAGGTTCTTCTGAAGGTGACTTACATGCGCAAAACGATTTAGACCGTACACAAAGCGTACACAACAATTAAGTGCAACACGTAGACGGTCTAAACTGCTCGCGAGGGGACAAACCAGGAATGAATCCCCAAACAGAAAATGCGGTAAAATAAGCGACTTGAACAGCTTCAACCTAGTTGCAATGGGTGCTTGATTTACACAATGCGCCAAAGATCTGAGAGCAGCATAAATTTTCCCACATTGCTGTGAAACCAATCCATCCCACTGTAGATTATTTTGGAACACATATCCCAGATTATTCACATAATCTTTCCATTTTATCGGGAGTCCATCCATCATCATCTCCGGAAGTACCTCAGCTTCCTCCGTACGTCTTCTTTGGTTTCGTATCAACATTGCCATGCTTTTTGATTGGTTCACCTTCAATCCGTTCCGTTTACACCAGTCTGCAACTCTTTCAAGATCAGAATTCATCATAAGCATTAGCTCACGAGTACATGGTCCTATTCTGCCAATGTATAGCTGCACATCATCTGCATACAGTTGTATGGAACAAAACTTCAGTACAGTGGGAAGGTCATTGATGTAGCAACTGAATAAAATCGGCCCCAATACTGATCCCTGTGGTACTCCTGACGCAATCGCTTCACTTTTAGAGTAACGACCATTACTATAAACTGTCTGGCTTCTGTTCTTGAGGTATGATTCAAGCAGTTTGACTGCAGGTGCAGAAAAGTTAAATTGTGAAACTAGTTTGGAACATAGTTTTCGGTGCGATACCGTGTCGAATGCTTTGGAGAAGTCCAGGAGAAGAAGAATGCCGGTTCCCCTTTTATCCAGCAAAGCGCCAAGATCATCATGAACTCGCAACACAGCTGTTTGCACGCATTGTCCTTTCCTAAAACCTGCCTGACAGTCCGAGAGATAATCATTAACTTCGATGTACGTAGCCATTTGCGCCTTCAACAGTTTCTCAAACGCTTTTGATAGAGAACACAAAATACTAATTGGCCTTAGATTAGTCATTGAATTCAAGTGCGGTTTTTTTCGTAACGGCAAGATCTTTGCATGTTTCCAAAAAGAGGGGAAATAGGAAAATTCAACAAACTTATTAAACATGTATGTCACGTGGTGAACTACCAACGGTAAAATAATTTTTATGAATTTTATCGGCAAACCGTCAAAACCAGTAGCATTGGAATTGATTTCCCAAACTGCATTCACAACCTCCCAAGATTGAATACGTTTAAAGGAGAAGTTATACGGTGACTCAGGAACATACGTTATTGGAGCAGTCTGATTGCTATCACGAAAATAGTTGGAGAGAAATGTGTGATTTACTTCGTCTGGGTCGAAATCGCATGGCGTCGCTTCCTTTCCTTTTCCAACGCCTAAGTCCTTTACCCGCTTCCATAAAGTTTTCGATGGTAAACGATTGTCCAAAAAGGTATCCATGTACTGTTCTTTAGCTCTTGTGATCATCGTGTTTACCCTGTTTCGCAAAGTCTTGTATGTATCTCTTTTTTGAGATTTAAGGTTCAGTGGAGCTTTAACCCAATCCTTATACGATAAGTCTCTCTCCAACATTGCTCGACGAATAGCTGGCGAAAACCAAGGGTTGGACCGCTTACGATGGCTTATCGTCCGACAAGGAATGCAAGAATCATGAATCTCTTTTATTTGGCTATTGAAAAACTGAAGTAATTCATCCGGATCATCAATGGCGTAGAAAGTGGCCCACGGGACAGATAAAACAGAATTCACCAGTTGTTGAACATTAAAATTCACGTAGTCACGATAAGTGCTGACTCTTGAGGTATCAACGGTGTCATAATCCACGGTACCAAAAATTAAATCGTGATTCGAGAGTGCTGGGAAACTGACTTGTCCAAAACGCAAAACCTTCTCTTTGTCACTCGTAATAAACAAGTCCAACTGAGAACAACCATCGTTACAAAAATGCGTAGGTTCGTCACCAACAGATTTCAAGGCAAAGGTGTCCAGAACTGACAAAAAACGGGAAGATTTACTATTGATTCGCAGCAGATTAGTGTTAAAATCGCCCACCATAAAAATAAATAATTCTGGTTCTGGTACTCTAGTCTTCTGATCTTCTGGTCTTCTGGTCTTCTGGTCTTCTGGTCAACTAGTCCTCTGGTCTTGGTTTTCTGCTCTTTTGGGATTCTGGTCTTCTGGTCCTATGGCTTCTGGTCACTGATCTTCTGGTTTTTGGTCTTCTGGTCTTCTGGTACTCTAGTCTTCTGGTCTTTTTGTCTTCTGGTCTTCTGGTCTTCTGGTCTTCTGGTCTTCTGGTCTTCTGGTCTTCTGGTCTTCTGGTCTTCTGGTCTTCTGGTCTTCTGGTCTTCTGGTCTTCTGGTCTTCTGGTCTTCTGGTCTTCTGGTCTTCTGGTCTTCTGGTCTTCTGGTCTTCTGGTCTTCTGGTCTTCTGGTCTTCTGGTCTTCTGGTCTTCTGGTGTTCTGGTCTTCTGGTCTTCTGGTCTCCTGGTCTTCTGGTCTTCTGGTCTTTTGGTCTTCTGGTCTTCTGGTCTTCTGGTCTTCTGGTCTTCTGGTCTTCTGGTCTTCTGGTCTTCTGGTTTTCTGGTCTTCTGGTCTTCTGATCTTCTGGTCTTCTGTTTTTTTTTTGTCTTTTGGTCTGCTGGTACTTATGTTTTCTGGTCTTCTGATCTGCTGGCACTCTTTTTTTTCTGGTCTTTAGGTATTCGGGTCTTCTTGTCTCTTATTTTTGGTCTTCTGGTACTCTAGTCTTCTGGTTTTCTAGCTTTTTATTCTTCAGGTCTTCTGGTTTTCTGTTCCTCTTGTATTATGTATTATTTTGAGCCCTATCAAGCGTCGCAACAACCTTTTCTCACCGAAGTCACTATGAAGCGCAATTTGTTGCGCTGCATATGGGAGCCTTCAGCCCAGCCCAGCTCGCCCGGAGAGACCCGACCGGACGACAAACGCGCGCAGCAGGGTGCAATAAACAGTTTGTAAACCGCCATCAGATTTAATTTCTCGACTTCAATGGAACATTAGATTCGATTTTACGGCCTAATGGCTTTCGCAGATGGCCGATCCGGCGGCGCAAACGACGGAAGAATGTGCGGTATTCGCTTTGCGTTACACAAGCTTGCCTCATGTCCCCGGCTTTTCGCTCGGGCCCTGGCCCTGTCCTGGATCGGATCCAGCTTCAGCCTGAGTGACGACGAATCAAGCTGAAAGATTTCCTCACCGGCTTCTGGAAAGCCTGGCACACGCTCCGATATTGCTCGAGTTACACACTTTCTCTTTCATCTCGACTCGGGTGCAACCAAGAATCCATAATGCCCACTTCTCACTTTCAATCAACCGACGGCGGAGGCGTCGGAGTTGGCGAGAAGAGGCTGCTGCGGTGGTTGCATTTCCTGATCCAAGGGTATCGCTCAAAAAAAGTGGCATTTTTCAACGTTGCCACAACCCGGCAACCGCAAACAAACCTACCCACTTCGCCCGGGAAAGTTGATACTTTTCCGCTTCTGGGGACCCTTTTGATGGTTTTATGCCAACGCCAACGCCACCACCACCGGCTGGTTGCTGACCGGTAGATAAATATTTATACTTTTCCCGTTTTCGGATTTCTTCCGCATCTCTCCGGCGGCGATGCGATGGCAGGGGATGGGTGCACCTAGGTTGTTCCGTATTTGGAAATCACTTTTCAGTGTTTCCTTTTCGCATCAAGCACCAAAAGTCGCACTTTGATGTCTGTGGGTTTGTAGGTGCCTACCACCAGCTTGCGCAAACAGCTATCGAACATCAGAGGGACGACGACGACGATGAGCTGTTAGGTAAATGCATCTTTTCTCCCTCTGTGAAAAATTGAATATTGATCTTTTTCTAGTTCACGATGATCTGATCTGATCTCTGATCCGGTATGAAGTTGAAATCGATATGTGTCAACCATCACCCACCCTATGGATTGCTGTGCCATCCATCCGTGTAAATGTTATATCTTGTTAGGAGGATGGATGGAGGAAGGAATGGAGTGAGACACGTGTTTGTCATCGAAGTGAAGTTTTTTCAGCACGAAGCATGTGTTTCGGTGAAGTGTTGTTGACATTGTTGAGCGGTAACAATATGCAATCTGGTGGAAAAGTGGATTTTCGTGTGTCGTTTGTTGATTTCTACTAAGATAACTAGCTCAGTTATTATTGTTCTGAATATAGTATGTGGTAGGTAAGTAACTAAGTAACTGGCGGATAAGTTTAGAGGTGGGCAAAACGGCTCACTTCATTGATCGGATCCGAACCGGATCCATCACATTAGTGAACCGGATCTTTTGAGCAGATCAGCGGCTCATTTATGGAATGAATGACCAAGCTTCACCGAACCAAATGGGGTTGCTTGCTTCCAGTTTATACTCTTAAGGGGACCCCACACGAGCATCAATACTTCATCAATATCACTACTTGTTGACAAAATTCCCATCAAGCCTTGAGCTTAATCGAAAGATTTTCCAATAATACATAGGGGTAACCACGAGCTTGACGAAAATTCCAACAAAAAATATCGATATTGATGAAGTATTGATGCCCGTGTGGGGCCCGCTTCACACACAGCAAGCGGCACTCATTCTCTAGATCTTCCCGACCCGCATTATCTCTTTCCCAGAGCCAGTACCACACAACCTACTGCACGCTAACCTGAAACTACCCATCGGCTGGGTCGATTCTACCCGGATTTTCATGTTATTAGCAGATGTCAAAATCCGGGTAATCGATATCACACCAGAAGAGTAAGATTCACCCTGATTCTGGGTAAACTGGTCTTGGAAAGAATCCCGATACCCATTTTCTTCAGTTGGTTGTCGCTGTCACAATCTGGGTAATCATCTGAGTAAATGAGACTTGCAAAAAATTTTCACAATGGCCACGGTGGTGCTTAGTGGTAGCGGTTCCTGCGATTTGTTTAACTGCGGAACATTAGATATTGCGGACTGTCGAGGAATTTCTGGATGTTTTGGGCGGCGAAAGCTGAAAACTAGTAAAGTAAGTCGGTAAGAGTTTTCTTGTTTTGTTTTTCAAAATCGTTCTTTACACATGCTACCATTTTCAGATATTCTTTGCTGCTGCTCAGCTGATCCAGTTCGATGCCGACGAGGATACTGGAATTTTGGCCGGAACAACATTTCTACAAATAGTGCTTCGTTTGTGATGTGATTTCGTTATGAATTGCTGAAATAAACGTGTTCCAAATCATAAACTGTTTTGTATTTGATTTATTTTTGTTTGAAAATAATTATGAGGAACCTCATATGGTCCTTATGGTCCATGCTCTGCTACTCATTTATTTTAAAATGGGTAGAAAATACCCTGATGACTAACGTCAATATCAGGGTAACCTTTACCCAGATTTGGCAGCTAATATTGGTAACCCAGATTTGAGTAAAGGTACCTTTACCCACTTTAGAGTAACTGCAGTTTTGCTCGATCTGGGTCGCTTTGACGTAAATCTGGGTAGCTGAGGGTTAGCGTGTGGATACTGCTGAAGAACCGAACGAAAGAAGTGATACACGCTAACCCTCAGCTACCCAGATTTACGTCAAAGCGACCCAGATCGAGCAAAACTGCAGTTACTCTAAAGTGGGTAAAGGTACCTTTACTCAAATCTGGGTTACCAATATTAGCTGCCAAATCTGGGTAAAGGTTACCCTGATATTGACGTTAGTCATCAGGGTATTTTCTACCCATTTTAAAATAAATGAGTAGCAGAGCATGGACCATAAGGACCATATGAGGTTCCTCATAATTATTTTCAAACAAAAATAAATCAAATACAAAACAGTTTATGATTTGGAACACGTTTATTTCAGCAATTCATAACGAAATCACATCACAAACGAAGCACTATTTGTAGAAATGTTGTTCCGGCCAAAATTCCAGTATCCTCGTCGGCATCGAACTGGATCAGCTGAGCAGCAGCAAAGAATATCTGAAAATGGTAGCATGTGTAAAGAACGATTTTGAAAAACAAAACAAGAAAACTCTTACCGACTTACTTTACTAGTTTTCAGCTTTCGCCGCCCAAAACATCCAGAAATTCCTCGACAGTCCGCAATATCTAATGTTCCGCAGTTAAACAAATCGCAGGAACCGCTACCACTAAGCACCACCGTGGCCATTGTGAAAATTTTTTGCAAGTCTCATTTACTCAGATGATTACCCAGATTGTGACAGCGACAACCAACTGAAGAAAATGGGTATCGGGATTCTTTCCAAGACCAGTTTACCCAGAATCAGGGTGAATCTTACTCTTCTGGTGTGATATCGATTACCCGGATTTTGACATCTGCTAATAACATGAAAATCCGGGTAGAATCGACCCAGCCGATGGGTAGTTTCAGGTTAGCGTGTAATGTGTGAGTTCGTGTTCGAGTTCGGGTTGTTCGGATCAGATCTGTCCGGACTGCCGGTACTGCTCTCCCGCTTGAGCTGAGAGCGATAGAGGCTAGCATCAAAAACATAATCTCATCGAATTCTCATACGATTTGTAAACATTGCCCTCAAATTTTTTTTTTAGGGCAAGGACGGCTTTATGGACCGACGCCGAAGGAAAGAAAGAGAAGGAGACAGTGATGACGTCAGCGTGCAAGCGCTCATAGATCGTGTGCGTTGTTTGCGGCTGCATGGCCAGGGGGATGGAACTGGACTAACGCTGCTGTTGGTTGTGTGTGCTTGGCGCATTTCGTAGAGCTGCTGTGTTTTGGAAATAACCGAGAGCAAAACAAAGAGAACCTATCGGTTCTTTTAGGCTCTTTCTCACAGAATCATGTAAACTGATGACCCGGCTCTCTCTGTAAAAGATCCACGGTTCACTCACTCACTTTACTGATACGATTCTTTTTAACGGATCCGGATCTGATTGCCCATCTCTAGATAAGTTATTGACATTACTGGAAAACAGGCCTAGACAGTGACCAGAATAATTCCTGGTTATACTTAAATGAGCAAATGAAGCGGCTATTGAGAGAATTTTTGGAGGAATTCCTTGACAAATTGAGAGGAGATTTCTAGTCAAGTCTACATCTAGACAGTCATCACTTGGAAAAATCCTGAAAATGATAAAATCGGCGCCTTTATCATTTTTCTTGTCATTACCAGGTCACAGGAGCTGACCCTTCCCAGTGTAGCAAATGAGACTTCGTTTAGAAGACCTTACATCTACTCTTGAGCAGGGTTCCTGATTTCCACTTTTCATCTTCTTCCGCATTCGAAGACAGTCAGCAGCGAACGGTTGTCGTTTCAGTTTGTGTGTATGCTTGTCAGCGACGACAGCAAACTCCGGCGAACGGTGGGAAGCCACACTTGGAAAATACTCATTCGTCCACATTCGCATCGCAAGCGATCGAGCGGTGATGCGATTCGTGAGTGACACGATTGATATTGTGCATACGAATTTTTGATGTTTTCGAATTATTTTCTTTGCTAATCTAGCATTTCAACAACATTACACTAAAAATGTATGCATTACATGTAGAAATTCTCTTCTAGTTATGATAATAGCCGCTTCGCTCGCTCACCAGCACTCTTCACCATTCGCCATTCATTCATTCGCTTGCGATCCAAACTGCGACGAACGGCAACGAATATCCATGTCAAGCTGCTGGCGCATCGCTTCCCACTGGTGATGGGTTGCGTGTTTGATCACGACAATCCGTTTGCTGCATCTTTCTCGATTCGCTTCAGCAAAGGGGAGTGAATATGAATATACCGATCCTTGCTCTTGAGATGCCTTATCATACTCCTGTTCTTTTCTCCAAACTTTGTGCACATTCACCCTGCTCTACCCTCATTAATCTTATCTTCTTTCTTCAGAACCCTTTTTTCGCTCCCGCCATCATCTGACGATTCTTTTCTTCCTTGCCCTTCTTCTCGTTCGATACGTTGCCGGTTGGTCCTTGGCCTGGACTAGCGTATGGGCGGGTCCACATCTACTTAAGTCTTCGCTGAATATCTTCACGGCGGAGGGTGGACCATTTCACCTCTTTGCTTGTGAAAGTGTAGTGCAGGTCGTCAAAAATAGATAGTGCCCCCTTTCTATCAATAAGTTATAAATGTTAAAAACTGTATACAAGAAGCTCCAAATGTACAAAACGGCAGGGACGAATGGTAGACAGTTCCACCCTTGAAAAATGCCAAATACAAAGTGCAGAAACGTCAGGCAGAACAAAATTATCCGTTTTGTTCCCCTAGACTGCGAGAGACAGTAAAAATCGACAAAAAAAATCCAGTCGAATGTTTACGATTAATAGCAAATTCGATTAATAGCAAATTCGATTAACAACTTTAAACATTTTCACTTCTTTAGCGAAATAGTTTGGCATGCAACACGCTCAACACCGCTTGCCAATTTACTATGGGATTTCTATTAAAATTAGCGAAATTGCTAAAATTGTCTGTTCTTCAACGAGATTTTTTTTTGAATAAGCCATGGGGTGATTTCAAAATGAGATCGCACACACTTAATTTAGGTTTTAGATCTCAACAATTTCACAGTTCATTGCTGGCATTCAGTAAGGGTTTTGCTGACAATCAGCTTATAACGCCACTTTTTGTTAGGATATTAGATAATAGTTTTAGTGCATTTGCCGAGCCTGAGTGTATAGGTTACAAAAAATGGGTAAAAGTAAATGTATCTGAATCTCGTTAATACAGATAAAAAAAAAGTAAATGATTCACGAAGTCTAGTGTATGAACAGAAGCTCATTGAAATGGAAAAATATCGAGTTAAAATGTCATATCTCCCTTGTCTTGGACGGCTCTATCCCATTTCACATAATGCCATTTGGTATAACGCAGTTTGTCATAATGAGAATTGGCATAACGGCTATTTGGCATAATGCTGTTTGGCATAATACAAAGAAGAGCCTTCTTGGTAAGCATTGGTAAGTGTGCATAACACAGCGTAACAAAAATTAACTTTTGGTCTGTCTCAAGAGCAAACTTATGTGTCTCTGACAGATTTTGGGCCGCTGAATCCGAATCCGGGCTCAGATTTGCTCCAGCACGTCACAATTTTGAGCAATACTTCAATTTATAGGGCAAAATATTCGATTTTGGGCTTTTTTGACTGCAAACCATTGAGCATTGAAATGTATTTTTTAACCAATCAAAGGATAAATTGGTCAATCAACATCTAAATTAACGACTCATGTAAAATATTTCGTTTTACCAAATCAAATTTGATAGTTTTGAGCGATTTATGTTAAGTATCATATTTCCCATACAAGTCACCCTCCAAAAGTTGCATGCAAGTTAACATACTGACATAAAATGCATAAATCTATTAAATTTGATTTAAGAAAATGAAATATTTTGCATGAGTCGTTAATTTAGATGTTAATTGACCAATTTATCCTTTGATTGCTTTAAAAATGTATTTCCATGCTTAATGGTTTGCAGTAAAAAAAAACCAAAATGGAATATTTTGCCCTATAAGTTGAGGTATAGCTCAAAATTGTGACGTGCTGGAGCAAATCTGAGCCCGGATTCGGATTCAGCGGCCCAAAATCTGTCAGAGACAAATAAGTTTGCTCTTGAGACAAAAAAATGTTGCGCTGTGTAATTATTGTTATGCCAAATGGCTGTTACGAAAGGAGCGAATTCTCAACGACATTCTAGGGCTTCTCAGGGGTTTTCAAAAGCTTTCCAAGGGGTCTCATGAAGTTTTAGTGGGATTTAGAGGCGTTCTAAGGGATTTAAGGGAGTTTTAGGGGTGTTCTAGATGACTGCATCTCTCTAAAACCCCCCTTCCCGCAAAACAATGGCCGTCATATTTGAATGACCCCTAACATGGAAAGCGAAGACATCAACAACCATGCGCCTCCATGTGTGCCTCAATTTCGTTGGAAACACTTGGCTGGTATTGTGCATCCCAGCTTAATCACTCAGATCCTGCTGATCTGAGTCAGCCGCCATAAGATTGCGCCCGTTTGATTTGTACACGGTGGCTGACAGCTCTACCCAGCGGCTGCAAAACAGTTTTAGGCAAGGTACACACCGTGTACAAATCATACGTGCGCGGTCTGGCGCGATCTGAGGCTGCGCGTTTCGAACGCAGCTTGCTGAGAATCAAAGATCAGCGCGACAATAATAAAATCGTCAGAAACCCTTAATTGGGTTTTCAAATTAAGAAAAATGTATTGAATTTTTGATTTTATACGAAAGAGCAGCTTTTTCTGAACCACCATGATTTTTTTCAGATTTTTAGAACTTCATTTAGGTACCTAAAATCGCTTTCGAATAGATTTTTCGAAATCACCTTTTGACAGCTGGCCAACTGCTTGACAGCTCTGTGGAGTTTAGTATTTCATTGGGATGAAATCGCCCCTCACGTGCAGCACACACAACTTACCCAGGCTGACGTCGGTTTGCAAGTGGCAAGAGTGAACGCCGTTGGGTGACGCCTGGAGTTGTTGCTACGTAAGCAGGGATGCTAACATTGTCTGCTTGACAGTTCGCATCACATTTAAATGCGCTATATCGCCTGCTGTGATCATTATCTCTAGATTGAGTTTAAATAAGGGCGAAAGTAACATGAGAGAGTTCTCTTCATCGACTCTCTCTTCTGTAAATTAAAGTGACAAAATGCAAATTCAATCGAACTTTTTTACACTTAGACGCTAGATTGTATCGCAGCCTAGCGATTTATGATAAAAAAGTTCAACCATACTTGCATCTTGTCACTTTAATTTGCAGAAGAGAGAGTCGACGAAGAGAACTCTCTCATGTTACTTTCGCCCTTATTTAAACTCAATCTAGAATCTTTATCACAGCTTTATTCAGTACATCTTATATCTCACAAGCTCCGCCCTGTACAAAATGCGACGAGGGGTGATTCGACAAATCGCTCCCATACAAACATCAAACTGAGGTTATTAATCAATAAGGACTGTCCATTAAAGAAAGTGGACACCTATTTTTCAATAGAAAATATTTATTTTCGAACAAATTCATAAGTTTATTTTTTATAAGTGGCAATCAACATATATGTGGCCGAATTCATGTGAGTTTGAACATTTACTTCGCATTTCTGAAGAACGCTTGGACTTACCTCTTGATACCTCCCAATAGATTCTGCACAACTTTCTCCGTAACCTTTCGGTGTGTCGTAGGTCAAATTTTCTTGAAGCAATCAACAGAGCTGGCTTCTCTTTCATCTTTCTTGAGTTCTCGCTTAATTATTGTCCAGTATCTTTCGACAGGACGCAGTTCAGGGAAGTTTGGTGGATTTTGCCATTTTTCGACAAAATCGACTTTTTCCTTCTTGAGAATCTCTAGTGTAGAAGAAGCGTAATAAGCGGATGCCAGATCCGGCCAAAACAATGGAGGATCCGTATGTTTTCGGTAGATGGGTAGAAGTCGTTTTTTGATGCATTCCTTTCTGATATTTTCACCGTTGATTGTTCCCATTGCGAAATACGATGAACTCTTTAAGCCGGATGAACAATTGGCTTGCCACAACAAAAACATTTTCCCATTTTTTTTCAGTTCTGATGTTCCCTACGTTATCAAGCAAATCTGTCCCCTGCTCAGCGTTGAAAAATTGCGGTCCCGGAAGTGTACTAGTATGCCAATTCTCGAAACGACAACTTTTTGGAACACCATTTGTGCAGAATTAATCTGCTAGTCGCTAAGCTAATCCAACATATCGCTCTAAATTTCTCACTTTTTTCCGTTTTCTTTGAGTGTGTTGCCAAAGTGAACAATGTTTTTACACACTGAGCAAAAGTTCACAATTTTTTGTTTAGTTTTAACTCTAAACTATTGGTAAACAGATGTCCACTTTCTTTAATGAACAGTCCTTATTCATCCATGCATGCTTTCTGAAAATTCTTCATAGTAATTCCCTTCTTCTTTTTTATGGCTCGACGTTCGCATTGGAACTTGGCCTGCCTCTCTTCATCTTAGTGTTCTTAGAGCACTTCCACAGTTTTTAATTTGTACATTGTGTGGCAAGTATAATGATACACTATGCCATGGGAGTCGAAAAAATTTTGCCGAATGTGATCTTTGGTAATGTGCATACATTACCATAGATCACATTCCAATGATCAAAGTACATGCAAAGAATTAAAAGTTATTGAACAATGAATGTGGAAGTATGCATTTTTGAACCATTCTCACCCCTAACGTTCCAAGGGTTTTCAAAGGGTTTCAGTTGTGTTCCACGGGTGTTCTAGGATGTCAACTCAGGAGGTTTCAGGGGTGTAATGATGGGTTTCAACGAATAACAGGGGTGTTCCTGGGGATTTAAGGAGATTTCCTGGGCGTTTCCCAAAATTTTACATGGATTTCAGGGGGTTTTATGGAGTTTCAGGTGCGTTTCTAGGAATCTAAGGGAGTTCCGAAAAGCTTCAAAGAGAAATACCAATAAGTTTCTAGGGGTATCAGGGACGTTTCAGGAAGTTTCAAGAGGTTTTAGTGCTGCTCCAAGGTCCTTAAGGGACGTCCCATGACTGTTGTAAACACCCCTACAACGGGGGTCCCGAAGTATTTTTGGGAGTGTCAAGGGCAGTTTTAAGAGTTTTTCAGAGTGTCGCAGGTATGTTCCAAGGGATTCGAGGGGTTTTCAAGAGTGTCTTAAGGCGAAACTGGAAGCATTTCTCCATTTTTTTGATTTTTGATTTTTTATTAAATAACGAAGCAATATTTTCAAAATCGGTTTCGTACACATGTAGAGTATGGATCAAGGTAACTTCTAATTTTTTTTTGTGGTTGAAAATGTTTTCTATTTTTGCAGAAACCATTTTTTTGCGAAATTTTGTTCAAAAATGGTTTCTGTAAAAACGAAAAACATTTTCCACCACAAAAAAATTCAGAAGATACCTTGATCCATACTCTACATGTCTAGTCTAGTCTAGTCTAGTCTACACATACACAGCCATTCATTGAAAGAATCCTGGAAAATGATAGAATCGACTACTTCTACCATTTTTCTTGTCATTATCAATACTTGCAAGGCATCGGAGATGTATTACAAGTATTGAAGCGGCCAGGCCTACTGTGCAGCGTTATTGAATACAATTGAACAGAACTATGGAACGGCGACATCTCGTCAGCCGCTCCGTATCGTATGTGTAATAAATGTAAAGCAAAAACGTTGGGAGTGACGTTGCTAAGAAAGTTAATGTCACTCCGTTGGGGCTCCTCTCCTTCCTGGGATGGGACAAAGGTATTTATGGTATTAACCCCTCATGTCCTGGCTCGAAAGCCTAGGTTTAAGCGCCATTGCTCGCTCTCTGAAACGAGAAGAAAATATAACGATCCCTTCCCCGACTGGATTAAATACCCTGTATTATAAACCGACAAACTACTTAGAACCATAACTGCGAGTCTATGACGCTGACGATTACACTCGTAAATCAAAACATTAGCGGTACCACTCATTACACATTCACCACTCTTCAATGAACCATGCATCACCCTACCCTTTCTTGTTGCATACCGATCGAAATAGGCCAGGGGAAGTGGTTGACCTAGGGCCAAGATGAACAAAACGTCA